>NC_086332.1:38591481-38897520 GCF_032445375.1 Bacillus rossius redtenbacheri
ATGTTTTTGGCAGATTCGCTTTTTTTATATTTACGCCCTTTTTATATTATGTTCTTATTCAGTGGTCACTTAATTTCTTGCTGCTAAAATTATCAGTAAATAGCACAGATGCACTTTATTTATGTAATATTTGTCAATTTTTTTTATTAGAAAAAAATTTTCATTTGCTCAGTATTAAAATTAATTTAATTTTTAGTAAAGTTTTAGTGTACATTAAATTGAAATGTTTGTCGAGTTCATAACTTCAGACGGGTGCGCTGGGCGCCTCACAGCCTCCCGGTCACTCACAGGAACCACTGCCGGGTGTTTCCCGTCACTGCGGGTGTTAGCCGCTTGCGACGGATCTGTAATCGCCCCGTCGAGGTCGGGCGGCTCGTGAATCACGCCCTGTTGTTGGGGCCGGCGCGCTTTATCGCGCGCTCGGGACCAATCAGGTAGCAGATAACACTGATCGCGCGGCCGGTAATGAAATAGCGATGGAGTTTATTGCGCGCGAGGGAGGGCCAGGTGCCGCAGTGCTCGCCGGGCGAACACGGGAGGGAGGGGAAAAAAATACTTATAAATATGCGACCATGTGTAGCAAACCTCCGGGATATGTTGTTAGTAGAGACAATGCAAAATTCGTGGTTTAGATGGCCTTCAGGATAGACTGCACATACCCCTGTACACTCGGGCAAATAACGCAAGTTCATTGGCTGCCGACTTGTAAGTCGTCTCAGCTGGTTTGTCTGTGATTCGATCCTTCTTTGGTTGAGGGTTTATAACTGGTTGAGATTCGTCCAGATCAACAGTAAGCCGATAGCAAAATCATCTAAGAGGTATATGTGTTTAAATTCTAGCCTATCACCGAATGCATCTGCGAATAGTTATTAGTGTGTATCACATAACCTGTCCCAAATACATCGGTTCTCAAAATTACGGATTTCCCAACTGTCACTCGCAAAACTTCGCGTGAAGTTTGTTTGCACTGTCGACAGAGCAACAGTGGCGGAAGGCTACTTGGACTGTTGCACTACTTCTGAGAAATGTCAGATTTGAGATAGGTGTACATGACACATGCCATGTAATAACAATGACTTTTTTTTTTAATATTTCAAGTCAATTGTAACCTAAACGGTTTGGTACTTTGTACCTAAACACTGAGCTTAACGGTATTTATTGCTGAGCCAATTGAAGGTTAATGTACAATTTATTTGAAGGAAATGATGATTTGTAATTACACCTCTGGTCAAACAGTAAAAAAAAAAAACATTATTTTAAAAAGGTACGGTTAAACTATTTTTTTTTCATATAATATGGAATTTTTTTTTCATAAGACGCCACACTGTTTGCTCATTCAGTACGAAAATAACTTCGGGCTGATTTTGAATTTAAATTATAAAAAATTAATAAAATTAATAAGTAGTGCGTTTTGAGGCTCGGTTGCCCATGCCCATGCCCATGCCGAGTGGGTTATATTATTTTCTTGTCATTACTGGAATAAATGAATTTTCCTTTAATTTTACTCCGATAGCTGTCTTACATTTCGTCCCCGAGCGGTAAGCGTGTCACGCGAGCGATCGTCATGTAAACTTGCGAAAAAATGATATTATATAGTACATATTGTATGCATTAAGTAAGTATATATTTAAAAAAATGGAGGCAGAAAATAAATGCAAACAAGCTACCGTGACATATTTACATGTCAATAATTTTAATAAAAAGTAAATTAAATGGCTTTTGGGACCAAGCCTTAATTAAATATTTATCATTCTTTCTTGAAATTTTCGAAATATCTCTTCTTTAGGCGCGTTATGAAAAATATGAGAGTAAATATTTACGAAGCGCGCGCACAATCAATGACTTTTTTACATTTTGAAAAAAGGCTACATACAAAAAAGCTACATAAAAATAAAAATTATGTACCTACATATATGTTCTTTTAAATATTATACTTTAGTGATTGATATTGAATACTGGTCTATATCATTAAAACATTAATTTATTATGAATATTAATGATGGAAATTGTGTTTACAAACTTTTTCAAGTGTATTTGTATAAGTGAGGTTTTGTTCCCGTACGTATAATTTATTTGCATTAAAAATTATTACATAATTTATTAAATAAATTTAATAAATTAGATTAAAAATACAAAAATATTTAATGTTTTTATTATTAATTAAATTACTAAATTAGATAATAAATTTTAGACGCGCGTTTATATTAATGTTTAATACCGAGTATTATTTTTAATTTTATTGATTTTACAACTTACCAACCGTATTGTAATATCACCCGAGTCCTGTAATTATTTTATTTCTATTTATTGTTAGCATGCAAAATTAAGGTTTTTTTTTTTTTTTTTACTACGCCAAGAAACACGTGTACGTAAGTTCAGGCAGCCATTTTTTAAAAGTTCAAGGTGTGAATACAGTGTTTCTCATAACCTCTTGAAACGCTGTAGCCTTGATCGCACCGCGAACAAACCGCGGTCCTGACGCGACTTGCTCCCGGCACAGGAGCTCGATAGAAGGCGAGGGGTCGTTGCCACAACGCCGAAATACCACAACGCCGAACGTACAATAACGCCGCATACCATAACGCCGAATGCCAAACTGACCGCAACGCCGACAGCTAGAAAACTGCTGTGTACCACAACGCCGAAATACAGTAACGCCGAAAAATGTTGCTGCGGGGAGGTGGGGTCACAGGAGCAAAATGAAAAAAAAACAACTGAATGAATTTGTGTGTGTTTCTTAAATGTATCTTAACGCCGAAATACCACAACCTAACCTAACATAACCTAACCTAAGCTTTGTGGCAGTCCTGCAATGACATTTTTCGGCGTTAATGTATTTCATTTCGGCGTTGTGGTGCGTCCCCGAAGGCGAGTCTCGCCGCCCTAGTTGGCCACGCCCCCGCGGCCTCACGTGCTCTGTAACGAGAGGCAACAGGAAAACGGAGAGACCGCCTAGCTGTGACGGATTGCTTTCTGATGAGTGTTGACTGCTACCGCTAACGGATGCTGCGCGCAAGGACGATCTGATGACCCGTCATTACGCGTCAGGAACAAGACATCCACGTGATGCAGCGAACGTTGGGAATACAGTGCTCCGTCATCTGCAACACAGGTGTTTGAGAGAGAGAGAAACAAAATGCAGCGCACATGTTGCACAGTTGCATAAAAGTGTGCATAAAATATATAAAATCGCAAGAATTAATTTCAGTCAGTAATTTTTGAAACATCTTAAATAAATTGTACTCCAGTCAAAAACATTTTCTGATAGTTTTAGGAGGTCTATTTTCTGTAAATTAAAATGCAATAATTACTGCCATTTTTTTCAATTTAAAACCTTTTATATTTATTGTACAATACTACAAAACATTGCATTTAACATATTCCCGGACAACATGGAACTTTTTATTTATAATCATCTTTATACGATTTAAAAACAATGTGGTTAAAAGTCAATACTATTTTACTTGTAGCGTTATAAGTGTTTACATTTAAATTCTTCTAACTGTATATCCGTAAACGATATTCTATTAATTTTCTTAGGAATAAACGTGTTTAACTGTCGGAGATTCGTTGCAGTGGTTCGCACACCGAACACAGCAATTTAAAATTACAATTATTTGCAAAAGTACCAAAAATAGGCATCAATATTTTGAAGCAATCTTTTCCATTGCATTAATCATTCAAAGAACGTATCGATGTTTACATTTGATTAAAGGTTATCTGTGTTTGTGCGGAAACTTGGTCGGGTTGATTAAAAATTGAAATTGCTTTAGCGGTAACGTAGATAAACTCTGCAAATATTATTTCCGAAAGGCTCAGGGTGGAAAAAAAATTGTATTTAAGGCGTGGGTTTCATATCTAGAAGAGATTTCCTCTGTTCTGAAGTGGCAAATATTTTGCTCACACAGGGTGGCCACTCACCGGGAAAACCGGTAAAACCGGGTTTTATAAGGGAAATCACGTTGATCGGGAAATATCAGGGAAATGTCAGGGAATTTTTTTAATAACCGGGAATTTTTTGTGTCATGTATATTTCCGCAGAGCTGCCAACCATTACGGATTTTCCGTAATTATTACGAATTTAACACCGAATTACGGAAAATCGCTGGTTTATTACGGAAACGAGGTTTTGTGCTGCACGGTATCGGAAAAAAATTCCGTTTCTGGTGTGCGTGTTTCGTGAACGCAGTTCGAATACATCACGTGGTTGCGCAGATAACGGAACTAGTAAGTGTGCGCATGTACTGTAGAAATAAGTAGATTAATTCTTGTGTTTTGTAATAGAAATGGTACGGTATTACGTCCGTTGTACGATACAACTAGTACATATTCTCGGACTCTTCGTTTGTTAGCTACTTACATCACGATAATTTTTGTACGGTACTTTGGCTAACCTGTGTTGTGTTAATTACTTTCTTGAAAGTCATTTATTTCATCAAAGTGTTTTTGTCGTGTCTACAGACGTGAAACCTGTTTATGTTGTTCGATAGTGTTGTGTTCTTCAGTGCCGATTGTATAAATGAAGCGTGTGACAGAACAATGTGTATCTGGGGCCAAAAAAAAAAAAAAGAACGTTATTCTTCAGAACTTTCGCCAAACTATTCAAAAGAATGTGCTTGCTTGTCATCTTCAAATGTTTTGGAACGCCACGCGTTTTGTCATGTATGCACGTGTGACTTTTCGATTGCGCATGGTGGAAGGGATGACTGTAGACGGCATATTGAATCAAAGAAACATGCAGAACATTTTAAAGCCGTGACGAGCAATAAATCTATATCGTCGTTTTTCGCTATATCTAGGGATAGGAAAAATTCGCGGGTTCATTTCGCGACAGGCTAAAATACAAATAGTTACACCTCAGTGCTGCCTCTGCTATTGGCTCGCAACTCACCTGGATGACTCTGGGCCAATTAGAAACGCCCGAACAAAGCTTTATCGAATCACAGGCTGCTACGTTGGGACGTCTCACAAGACGGCAGCCAATGGGTGGGTGGCATTTGACCGAATGTACGTAGAACTATGGAGTTCATCCTGCAGGTCATTGAACCCGCGAATTTTTCCTATCCCTAGCTATATCTGAAGAAACGAAAGTAACAAACGCAGAGTTATTGTTTACAAGTTTTTTTGGTAGAACACAATTTGCCGATAGCAGTAGCCGATCATTCGGGTAATTTGTATAGAGCTATGTTTCCGGACTCAAGAATTGCACGGAAATACAGCTGTGCGAGGACAAAAACATCTGCTTTAGTGGAGAGGAGTATATGGCTGGTGAAACTAAATTGAAACTGTTGAATCTTTAGTAAGTGGACCATTTGATTTAGCTACAGATGGGAGTACTGATTGTAATGCAGTGAAGATTTATCCATTAGTTGTTTCATTTTAAAATCAAACACAAGGTAAAATTGGCACTGTACTGTTATCCCTTGTTGAGAGTACTAGGACTAAGAATATTTCGCAACTAGAAATGTTACACTTCAAATAAAAAATGAATGTAAGAACAGTTATCAAAAGTTGTGTGAAAAAATGTTTGAGCGCTCACCACTGAAATACCTCATTACTAGGGACAGGAAAAAATCGCGGGTTCAATGACCTGTAGGATGAACTCCATAGTTCTGCGTACTGTCGGTCAAATGCCACCCACTCATTGGCTGCTGTCTTTTGAGACGTCCCAACGTAGCAGCCTGAGATTCGATAAAGCTTTGGTCGGGTGTTTCTCATTGGCCCAGAGTCATCCAGGTGAGTAGTGAGCCAATAGCAGAGGCAGCACTGAGGTATTACTTTTTGTATTTTAGCCTATCGCGAAATGAATTTGCGAATTTTTCCGGTCTCTAGACATAAAACAAAACACAGACTGCAGGTCATTGAAAGGGATGCTATAATGTAAAGTGACATATTTAAAATGTATTATGTTATTTAACGAACTTCCGTATGTATATAATGAAGAAAATACAGCAGTGTGCCAAAATGTGAGTAATCTATTTCTATAATATTACATTATTTCATCAAAATTATGTTTTTTTGTAATTGTAAATATCAGGGAAATTTTGAAATTTTAATCAGGGAAATCAGGGAAAAATCAGGGAATATTTTTGGTGACTGTGAGTGGCCACCATGTCACAGAATCGTTAATCAGAAATATGAAAGTAATCTGACAAATAAAGACACATGGCCTTCAAAGTATTCTTTGAGAGTTTTGAAATCCTGAGCAGTATGCAGTGAGTTACAAAAATGGATAGCATAAAAACCTTCTCCATGAAAAAAAAAAAAACACTTCGATGTGCCAACTTTCGTGGGGATCTGTGAAATAGGTTCGGTTTTTATCAACGTCACACATACCAACATACTATTATATATATTTAAATACAAAAAAGCTACTAAATCGAAATCGGTTCATAATTGAAATCTTACTGTTGATTTCAGCCAATGAAATTTCGCGATCCATCCGATATCTGGTGGCAGTATTTGGAAATAACAATATATATTAGCCTAACTACCAAATGATTATCCCACGACATATGACCAGCAATTTATGAACACCTATAAATTAATATGGGTTATGTGAAATGGTTGTTTTACCATTCTTCCTACGAAACGTTTTTATTTACATTTATTTACATTTATTTGCTAAAGCCTTTTTAAAGTAATATCAATAATTATTTTTTAAAGCAGGAATTAATTCACCTGAGTATTGTAGGCTGTCTCGACAATTAACAATATTACTGATAATTATAAACAGTTCTCTATTCCCGCCAAAACTGCCCCCTACTCTCCTCTCATTGGCGTCCGTAACAAAAATAAAATATACTCAATTCTCTCCTATGCACACGACCATCCTTTGCACTCTTGTCAATCAGAAGGTTGGAAAACATAGCGGTCAAATCTTGTACGCACGACCTACTGTTACTGTTATATTTTTTTTAATGGTGCATCCAGATTTACACGCACTGTGAACTGTATTCACCTCGCCATCTTCAGAGAAAATCCACACGGGCAGAGTGCTATCCACGCCCTTGTAATATGCAGGTGTATTATACTAGTGCTTTACCATTGCAGTCTACGCGCAGAGCACAATCGCACAGATCACGGTAGCACCTCGAATAAAAAAAAACCCGCTTCAATGGAGACGCAGAAATTATCAACAATACGAAAGCCCTTCACCATGGATATAAATAAAGCTTTAACAATGCAATAGGGAAATATGTGTATATATATACATATACATATATATATAATACGATACGACTCGCGAGTCACCTATTGTACATTCATGGTACTGTATCAGAAACTTTCGCGATGGTGCGAACAACTGTACAAAGTTTCAACTCAGTCAGATGAACGATGCGTGAGCGCATAGAAGACAAACACACAAACATTAAATTTTATATTTAACACTAATGTGTGTGCACGTGCTGATAATCGCATGGTGATTTTTTTTTCTTTAATCATGCTATAAAAATTATCAACAGTCGTGAAATAGGTAATGATGGTGATAGAACAAAAAATATATATTTCGTATATGGTGCATAGTAAGTAGTATTGGTAGAAGTGGATGTTGGTAGAAATGGGAGCTCACCTCATATTGGTGGCACTTGGTTGTGAAAAAATGTGATTTTATGGTTATATATTTAGCTCCCGTCATCGTATACATCAGTTTTTAAACACAGTGAGTTTTATGAAAATCGTCGTAGTAGTTTTGGCGCGATACTTGAACAAACAGACAAATATTCAGTTATATAGAAATTAAAAATAACAATGTAATAATACACTTTTTTATTAAAACAGTTTTTAACTTGACAATAAAAAATGTGTGTGTACAATGATACAAAATTTGTATGGAATAACTTCGTCTTTTTTGCTTAAATGGGATAAATACATTTAACTTCTTATTGTATGTTCGTATTAATATATAGGATGAACAGTTATGCAGTTGTGTTGTCAACCCAGAAGCCCAAGCAGTAGTTGGCTACAGTGGAATGGGCGGTAGTCTACGTCCAGGGAGCGAGGGTAGAGTAAGCGCACGTTCCGACCAAGAAACTGTCTCAGCCAACGAGATCGCGAGCGCGTCAGCGGCGGCGTCAACCGCGCGCGTACTCGCCCCGTCAGTCGCCGCACTCTCGCGGCCTCAGCCCACGAGATCGCGCGCGCGTCAGCTGCGGCGTCAACCGCGCGCGTACTCGCCCCGTCCGTCGCCGCACTCGTCGCGGCCTCAGCCCACGAGATCGCGCGCGCGTTAGCTGCGGCGTCAACCGCGCGCGTACTCGCCCCGTCCGTCGCCGCACTCGTCGCGGCCTCAGCCCACGAGATCGCGCGCGCGTCAGCTGCGGCGTCAACCGCGCACGTACTCGCCCCGTCCGTCGCCACGCTCGTCGCGGCCTCAGCCACGAGATAGCGCGCGCGTCAGCGGCGGCGTCAACCGCGCGCGTACTCGCCCCGTCCGTCGCCACGCTCGTCGCGGCTCGCAGCCTTTGGCCCGCGGCCACGGCCCGTTATTTCGAGCCAGCAGAGCAGTGCGCTCCTTCGTCGACCTACGTGATGCTGCACTTGCTTTTGTTTTGGCCACGCCGCTGTCTCGCCTCTCGCCGGTTAGGGCCGGGGGACATCCGGCAGTCTTCTGGCTGGTCTCTGGGAGCTTGTGTTGTCGGTCTTTACATCGTCATTGGAAACTGAACATAATTTCCTTTATAACTGGTCCACGATGTGGAAATCTCTGCTCTAGTAAAACTGAAGAACCATCGTGACTGTACATTGAACATATTTGGCAAGGACTGATTGCGGGTGATGTAGGGGGTGTAGCAGAATTAATCCAGTCGGTATAGGGATTGAACCTTGCATTAAATCTGAACTTAATAAAATTTTGAGGTGTTGTTTATGGGTGCCCAGTAAAGCTATACCCAAGTTTTCTACAAAAAAATGTCGTGGATAGTTGGCGGTGGCCGAAAAAAAAGCACAATTTTGGCACTTGTTTCAGTTTTTCGCTTATTACTTAAAAACGGTGCATCATACAGAAAATTTCACACTTACCAAAACCAAAGAGCACAAAATGTGTCGTCAAATGTTTTCCTAAACGTCAAAATCGGTGTAGCCGTTTATCCGTAATCGATCGCGAAAGTTCGACAATTTTTACCAACTTGGCTAAAAAGTGGGTTATGCTGAAGTTCCAACGCCTGTATCTCCAGACGGGCATGGTGCGATGGGTTCATGTTTTGCTATGGGGTTGACTGTCGGATGTATGGAATAGGCAAGAAAGATAAGACTCTGTCAGTATGAGATGTAGTGTGGTGGTATAGACTGGCGGCTGTCAGGAGTTCATGAATGGGTGTCCAGTGATGCTTCCTCAGCAGCAATCAGAAGGTGAAATTGGTATTCAGCTTCACATTTTGGCAACAGCACAGAGCTGCACGTTCGAAACGGCACATATCTTTGGAAAATCACTCATTAGATACCTATGAAGAAAATTTTACCACATTATTTACAACCGGGACTGAAGGTAGAATGTGACAGCGACCATTCAACCAATGTCACCAAGAGTCCTCGGTGGTCACGTTTGTCAATATTATGTTCTTACGGAGCGATGGTCGTGGGTTAAATTTTTGCTCCCGATTTTACTCAACCAAGTGATTCCTCGCTCGCTATAATCTTTGAGTTACCCTTGTCTTAAGCCTTTGTGCATAACCTTGGGGCTTGATTCTTCTAACCTGCGATTAACTTTAGCAAATGGCACTTACTTGATTATGTTAAAATTTGTTACCGTCACCAAAAACTAACAATATATAATCTAAATAACTATTTGGTAATGGTTGTACATCCATAGGTTCTCTGAAAACCACACACGTAGAGTATATATTTAAAAAAAAGGAATAAAGAGCCGTAAATATTATTAATTCATTATCTGTTAGGTCATACGAAACAGTAAATACTTCTTTGTTACTTAACGACACACTTGGACGCCCTTGAGTTGGTAACAAAAAAAAATTAGTTGTTTCGGCTGAATCACGTTCAACGTAATCCAAGTAAATAATGTTTTACATGTGGTTCATTTCAGTGATTCAAGTGCGTAAGGATAGTGAGTTCGATGCTAAACGCATTCGCCGAATAGGGGACTTTGAAAATAAATAATAGGTACTATAATTTTCACTATCGTATTAAACTTATCTTTTAATAAGAATATAATTATAACATAAAATTGTTAGTTATATATGGATAGTTTAACATAGTAATGTGTCTACTTGTCTGTCGCAGTTATTGTTAGTGGAAACATACCTATGTAGTTGCAGTATCCAAGAAAGATAATATTAAGCCACCCGATGGAAATTCTTTTATTCAGCTCATGTTTTTTACATTTCCCTCAGCCTGTGTCAATCAAGAAGAATGTAATATATTTTTTTTATTTGGGTTAGTGTATGATTTATTGTTTACGCAGATTACCAAACAGCTTTGTAATCTGCAAATTCCAATTTCAGATAGTTTTTTTATTTCAGCGTGGGCAACCCTTCGTATTGCTGCAAACTAAGTGATTTTGTCTTTAAAAATATCATCTGTGGTGACTGCTTTATAAATACCATCCAAAATCACCCAAAGAAACATAATGTCTCCAGAGAAACTGTCCTTTTCCCCGCAAATACATGTCGAAGTCTTAAAGGCGTAAGAATATGTTAGCCTTACAACATCGCGCTTGACTTCCACATCGGAACATTTCTAGTTTACACTCCTGGGGACTCTTCCCTCAACAAACCTCTCTGGAACAACCCACTTAAAGCGGTTACAGTCGTCGTTATTCCGCGAGTTTACTGCGCTATTGTTGTCGAGGAAGTGAGCAATTCAGAGCCTGCAGGTTCTGCTATATTTGTACGCAGCTGCGTTCAGCTGCAGAGAGGAAACGAGATGAAAGTTCGGGTGCCGATGCGGCCTTTTCTTACCTAAGTTTCCTTACAACCGGGGAAACCTATTTGAAGTAGTATTTAGAAATAGATTAAACATGTGGTTTATCGTCATATTTTTTAAGTGAATCCACTTTGGGCGTGATGGAAGTAAAATTTCAAGGCCGAATTTTAATACATCGTTTTAGTGAAACATTGTTGTGAAACGTTTCTGATGCTAAAATCACGGAGGTTGCGGACGGTGCAGAGAACTTGTGGTGGCGTGCAGCTCAGGTTGAACCCTGCCAGGCTGCAGGGATAGGCGGGTCGCGGCGGTAGGGACCCATCTGCGCCTGACGCCATCCGACTTGCTGGTATCTAGTAAGCGAGTGTTTTGGCAGAGGGAAACACAACGGGGTTTGAGATTATTCTTGTGCATCGCGCCACGGGCCATAAGAAAATGGCGTTCTTTCAAGTACTTATATTGTAATTACTTGTGTAAATCAGTATTGTAAAGCAGTGTCATATGGGTCTTGTTTTAGCTATCTAACTAAATATAGATTTGATATTCTGAGCAGTTATTTTAAAGCGAATAATAATTTTGTTAATTCATGTTTATTTAGAAAATTGTCTTCTTTTTCTATTATTCTCTTTCTCCCTCTATATATGCTGTTTTACCCCTTACTATTTAATTACCAGTTAAGGTTTGAATTGCCAAAGAAGTTTCAATTCTGTCACGTCTACTGAGTTACACGCACTGTGTATTTATTATATTGTGATCTTGGTTCAATAATTAAATATGCAGTTTTGCAGTAAAGAACCAACATCTACCAATTTAAAAAATAATACTTTTCACTTACTTTTACAAGGAATCAATAAGGAAAATAATGATACCAAATTATGCAGCAGTGACGTAAGTTTACAATTTTATTCGAATAACCAAGCACATAGTTCATTTTATTACGTTGATTCTGTTTGCATGACTGCGTTCAATTTTTCAGGAGACCAAGTGCAGATTTAACCGCCTAGTGATTATGGAACTGCCTATACACTTAAGTACCAACAGCCGCAATCTCCTGACGCTGCAGGCAGGGGTAAACATTTTAGGCCTGCTGTAGGGAGTTGAGTTTTGAAAAACAGTTATTTTCTGAATAAACTTGATCTAAACACTCCGGCAATTCATGATACACAAGCACGCTGTCAATTTAAGTGCCGTTAAAAAAAAATGTTTATGTTCCACAGATACGGGTGTGTGTAATTAGGTTTACTATTTTACTAGTAGCATAAAATTTATATACACTGAAGACTTGTTTGTTAACAAAAATAATTGTTTCTTCTTCACATCTTGGGTTTACCAAGAAAGATGTAAGCTGTTTTAAGTCACAAATTCAGCATTTGTCTGTAATTTGTTAATTTTAAATCCATGAATGCGAAAAGCCGAAACTTACCTACTAAAAAAAATTAAATTAAATTGTTTATTTATGTCAGTCAATGCTTCTAATGTCTTGTTGATATCTTGGATGAACTCATAAAATATAACGTGATAGTCTTCTGAAAAGGCCTCAAACAGTAAAGTGAGCTTATACGGCTCTCAATGCGTTGTCAGATAGTTTAATGGGAAGTTATTACTATATTTACATTTGCATTTAGCAATGAGGAAACTTATTTCAAGCTTAGTTTATTTTTTTGGGGCATATCCAGAATACTATCATAATATATTTTATCAATTCAGACTTTAAGCACAAATTTCTAATTTCTTTTGGTCGAAATGATTTACATGAACTTATTTTAATCTAAATTTAATTTACTTACTGTAAACCTATATACTATAGTTATTGCTGAGTAATGTAACACCGGTAATTTAGACTAACGCAACTGCGCATTTCTGGCTGGCCCAGATACAATAATCTCTAGTTTGTTCTAACTTGTAAACAATGGCCAAATACGTCGTTGGCTCGGAATAGTTAATTGATCAGCTCCTTTCCTTTTGTGATTATATTACATGTAAATATGCAATAATACTGTCTTAAATTAACTTTTAAACTTAAATTAAATTTTAAACTTAAAATAAACGCATGATATGAATATTAATGTTACTTAGTGGGAGTTTTATTTTAAAGTTGTTACGTCTGATCTGAATTAATTTGAAACACTGTAATTCTTAATCTGGACTGAATTGCCTTTCTTGGCCGTTAATTGAGTCAATTTAAAATTAATTTTAAAAAAGTACAATGGAGTTGAGTTTGTATGATATCCATTATGTAAAATAATATAAAAGGCACACTTTTGTTTTCCCCTTCAGTATAATATAACTTATAACTTAAGTTAAAAATTAAACTTTTTACAACAAATATATTTTACCTATTGTTTAACCGTTGGTTTTTTGCCCACTTGATTTCCTTTCACAGTAATTAGGTGCTTATTTCGCTATACATGCAAGGCAAGGGACCTCACTACACTTGCTGACTTGAACCAGCTTGCGCTCGTTATTTACTTTACTTTTTACCCCTCGAGTTTCTTGATCCTTTTCCTCGAGCAGAACTCCGTCGGTTGTTTATCTATACTTGTTACCGGCTTCTGCCTTAACCACCCCCCCCCCCCCCCCCTCGGTCTACATTTTCCTCAAAAGTCCACTCTGTTAGAACTATGCTTTTATTGACTTTCCGTATCCGAGGTCCCCTCTAGGAGCCGGTGTGCGTCACGTGAGCGAGGAAACTCGCCGCCGTGGCGGAACAGCATGTGTGGAAATAAACTGAGGTTTCTGTCTTATTATTTGCTGTGAAAGTAAGTCATTCACTTCGTGCATTATTTGTTTTTGGTCACTGTTATCGCGAGTTGAGTAAATTGAATGTGCTGTCTACAAAAGTTTAGGGGGTGTTCACTGAGTTATAAGACTTCTTCCACCGAATTTAAAAAAAAAACTTAAGTAGCATAAAACACTACCGTTCTATAGATGCACTGCGTTTCAATAACTTGTTTTGTTAATGGCATTAAGTAATTAAAACAAAAGCACTATCTAAAACATGCTTGATGACGACAGTAGATTATATAATGTTTTATATTTCCCCTACTTCAGAGCATTGGGTAAATTAATGATTGCTAAATTTTTCTTTCCCGAATTTATTTTATTTTATTTCTACGGTAGTTTCATGTAATTTAACCTGTATAAGCAACACATTTTAAATTTAGTGGTGACTTTCTTCATCAACGTCTCTAGAAACAAAATGTTCTGGGATCAACTGCCAGACAAGCAACAGACAGGTATCCTGTTGTCGGCTGTAACTGTTATATGCTAGCGTGCGTACAAGTAGCGCCTGCGGAAGAGTTTTAAACGCAGCTCCATGCACAAACATTACTGCACACATCCCAACACTGTAATGCAGCAAAGTTAAAGTGAGGTCGTGAACATCTACAGGCTTACGTCTGCTTATTCTATGATTTAGGACTATCAGTAAAAGTATTCAGAGATATGGAAGTGATACGCATATTATACTGATAACAATGTGATTTATATAATTTAAAAAAATATTTTTTTGAACATTCAGATTTTATTACATTATTTCAGTGATTTTATTGAGCTTATTAACTTCAAACGTGTACTTATTTTTCAGTGTTTTTCATTAACTCTCCAGTAATCTTTACAACATTAAGGCTTGGATTCTCAGCGTACACGGTTGATTTCTTCTCAATAAGCTGAAGAAAACTGACTCGGATGTGAAATGTCATCAACCTTTCAACAATAACGCAAGCCGAGAAAAACGGACGGGAAAAAGAACACGGGTGATTGCCCTGGAGCTAAGCAAGTAAGGAATGAGCCGGGTGAATGCACAAATGCTTCCATCTCCCCCCCCCCCCCGCCCCACAGGAGCTCGCGATATGAATTGCAAAAGCTCGTACCCTCGAGGCGAGAGATCTCTGGAAGCACCGCGAGTAAAACTTTGATGTTGGGGGGGGGGGGGGGGGGGTCGTGTCGCTTCGAAGAGCTTGCCGTACTGCGCCTGCCCGTTCTTGTGAGCAGCCTTCTTCGTCCTGCAGGCTTGTGGTGGAGTCGCTGGGAAGGCCCGTTGTGAAAGGTTATCGTCAAGCTTCTTTATGGCTCTTTCTGCCCTCTTTCCATTTCGCGCGTCCTCTCCCTAACCTACTGCACGATCGTGGATTTTGCTCTCCCCCCCTCCCCATTAACATTAAAACTAAAAAAACAAAAAGAAAATGTACTTCCCTAGCTCGCAATATGTAAACATCGTAGCTCTCAGTTATTTGGCAGGAGTGATTTCGTGGAAATGGAACGGAAACGTCACAAAGATGGCGGACCTACCTGTAGCAACATTAACTCTTATACAGTCACGTTCGTAAACATTAGGGTAACATACCAAACGTATTGGTGTTCCAAATGAAACTTTATGATTTTGCAATTACCTCGGAACTAAAACAGTCATAGTAAAAATTAATCACAAGTTTTAAAATACCTTTGAAAACTGGCAATACAAAGATCATAATACATATTCTCCTTCCAAACTTCCAATACGCTGAGTGACACAGATTTAGACCGTATCACTGAAAAAAAAATTACGTCAACAATAACATAATATAATAATGCTAAATCATCTCAATAAGTCTAAGGTTTGTATGTAGGAAGTACTTACAGACTGATTTCAGTCGTTTGAGCAAGAACAAATACACAAAAATCAATGTTTACAATTCAGGCAGCGAATTCTAGCGTTGGGCGCAGAAAGTAAGTGCGTGATTTGCATCCAGAAATTCTGGTGTTTGAAAAGCGACTTTTTTTTATCAGTAGATTTATCACTTTTAAAGAATTCTCCATTAATTTTCGTGTCCGAGTTTCGTATTTTAAGATTATTTGCAACGTGAACTAAATGAGAACACATGAGTTTGCTCGTTACTGAGGTTTGATGTTTACACTTATGACTGGCGAGTACTAAAAGACTCGCTCATATATATTTTTTAAACATGATGATCTGAACATTCTGCAAATTTCTTAAGGCGTTGCTTCAAATTTTATTAATTGGAACGCTTATATGCTCGCAAAAACAATGCTCTCTAAATGTATTTTTTTTTACAAACGTGGACAAAAAGGTACTCCATAAAAGTGTTAATATTGTGCATGAATATTGGGAAGCCAATTTGCGTCGCGTTGTAACTTTTTAACACTGAATAGCCATTGACACATTACGGAAATCTTGAGTTTAAGCTTTTACTATTTAGGCAGACCGGACATTATAAGCAACTCAGTTTAGGAGATTTAATATACCTTTTCAAATGTCGTGGGATATTTATTTATTTACCACATGCAAGATAATGTGATAGAATAACATATTTTGATTACTTTTACATTGTATTTTCCGTTGTATAATTTTTATCATTAGAAAAATAAGTGTTGGAAATAAGATTATGATGGCTACGTTTTCACTAAGAGCCAGTTTTTACCACAACAGATGACAAAATTTTATCTAGTTCATGTATCAGACTCTCTTGGTTCTCTCACATTAAGATTTTGCCACGAAAGTTATCTCAATATCAGTTTATTGATTTCAAACAGTTAATACTAAAGTTATATTAAATAAAAATTTTATTACATAGACAAGAGGCTCAAAATATTACATTTTTATATTTTTAGGAGAAATTTACGTCGAAGAATTTTCTGTCGCAAGCAGACTACAGCGTTTACTTGAGGCGTATGATAGTTTCCAAATATATGACGGAATGCTTTAGAAAATTTATAGGAGTAGGATACTTCATTTTACATAAAACGCACACCATTCTGTCTAAATTAAAATCAAACTTTAAAGTTTCAACTAGTACTTTTATATGGAACTTGCTTTCGAATTTAATAAATAAGTATGGTCAAGCAGTATACAGAAGTCAAGGTCGTAAAGTCATAAGATCAGTGTTCACGTCATCCGCCAGGGATAGGTCACCCTTATAACATGGCCCCACTCGCACGTGTAAACCTGTAACTTCAGATAAGTAACGACATAAATAAATCTTAACGAGCCAAATTATTCGCCGAAACCCTGTAGCTCATTCTTACCAACTCTTTTGACAGTCGTTCTTCACACGTCGTAACGTATCTTTTAGGGGAATCTCGGTCGTTGTGTAGCGCTGGAAAAAGATTTATCATTGGTTTATCCAAGCGCGGAAAGATTTTTTTTTCCTGAAGGCTTCGTATCACGCGTCATGTTGATTTTTTTTCGTTATTTCATCTTAACATTTTTGTAAGTGCTATTCATAAAAATTTAACCAGATAAATCCCTTATATTTGTTGTTAAGCCAAAAATATTTTAAACTGATATTCACTTAGTGCAATGTTTGTCAAAAAAATTATTGTGACAGTAGGTACACAAAACTCAAGGGAGGTATCGAATTAGAATTTTAGAAATATCTCATATAAAAAGTAATTAAAACATAACAAAAATATCAACATGGCTTGTTGGATTGAGCCTTAAGACAATGGGAAAATTGGAATAGTAATTTCGCAATAGACTAAAAATCAAACTTATTGGCCATTGGGCCTCTTCTGAGATTGGCTCGTGGTATATGTTGAGCGCTTTGTGCCCGTGTATCTGTTTTGGTGGGGCGGGATGATAAGCGCGTCGCTCACTGGTATTTTTAGTGCGGTATCGCCTCTAGGCGCAAGGCTCTGAACTGGCCGCAGTCTTCTCGTCGTGCATAGGACAACTATGAGATTTTAGCGGTGACCGTAACATTATATGGGTGAGAAATGAAGATAAAGGTGTAATGCAAGTCCCGTAAATGCTTTCAAAAATTTGTACCGGTTGTTTTATGTCTAAAATTTTCTCTGAAAACACCCTTTTTTAGCCATTTTAACTCTCGAAAAATACAGTTTAAAAACTTAATTAAAATAATTACTTATTGGCCGTGAGCGAATTCTTAAATGCTGTTCGTAAACATACCCCAGTCGGACATCTTGAGCAGTTTTCAAACCGCGTTGTTTTTGTCGCGACGCTCTGCGCAATGTGTGTGTGTTCCCGGGTAGGCGGGGGCCCTTGAATGAGGAAACATTGGATCTCCTACAGCGTTTTGGATTAAAAGAAGGAAAAAAACTAACCAGATCTGTGGGTAAACGTACTAAAGCACACGATGTAGTAGGAAAGTACGGGCAGTGGCGCAGTTCAGAGGCATGGTTGTTGGTGGGAGTGGAGGGGGCCGTGGCTGTTATCGGCGGAGCCGGTGCTATCAACGGACTGGCGGCCCAGTCGCGTCACGGCGCCCGCGATGCGCGCGTGCTACGGCTCCGGAACCCGCGCCAGACGCCGCCGTCGGGACGCCGAGGTCAGCAGCCGAGGACGTCACTCGCCAGTCGGCCGTCCTGAGATGCGCCCCGGGTTCGCGAACACAGTACGTCCATGAAACAATGTCCCATCTATAAATTTCAACAGTTCCAACTGTTGTAGAGTTGTGGTTCAAGGCAGGGGCGTAGCCGGGGGGGGGGGGGGGGGGGGTTTAGCGGTTCAAAACCCCCCCCCCCCTTTGCACCAAATCTTTAATTAATTTCTTCTTCATCACTCAAACAAATTTCATATTAAGATTAATAAAAATTTTACCATTACAATATTTAGATTTAAGTACCGAAAACTGCTAAAATAGCACTATTTTACACCTTAAAATCCAAATTTTCCCGGCCGCTTTAATACTGGGGGCCATGCTTCTTAACACCCCCCATAAACAAATCCTGGCTACGCCACTGGTTCAAGGTGACAACGAAAGAGTAACTTAGAACAGTTTTTAGATAAGCGCACGCACGAGAACTGCTTTGTTGACTTCTCGCTTGCAGCAGCACCTACGAAAAATGTTGACTCCTAAGCGTAAAGCGTTTGAATGTTTTGCATTTTGCTTAAGAGTGAATATGTATGTAATTTCAGCCCTCCCCGTTGGAATCTCTTTGTAGTACGAGAGTGGACTGTTGGATTGGTCGTAATGGTCGAGACGACAGCCCTTTTTCGCTGGCCTGCACGTTCACCTGACATATAACGCCATGTGTTTTTTTCCCTTTGGGGCTTTCTTAAATATCGTTTCTACGTTCCGCCTCTTAATGATTTGCCAGAGTTGAGACACAGAATTGAAGAAGCTATTACCAAATTGTGGGGATAATTGATTTTTAGGTTGGATGTGTGCCGCTGTAACTAAAGGTGCACATTTTGAACATTTGTAAGAGAAACTACGATAGTTTATCGTATTTGATGTATGTTTTGTTGTAAATAGTCCAAATTAAACTGTTATTTTATACTACTCATTCTTTTATGGACACTGTTATTCCAAAATCGGGATATTGCTATCAGATCGGGATTGTTACATTTCTGCTCCCCTAATTGCAATTGTTGTTTGTTTTATTGTCAAAAACGGATATCTACTAAGATTTTCATAAGATAATCTCATTATAAAACATCTAAAAAATTTTTTTACCTCACATAGAGCGTCTAAGCGCCTCTACGTGCAGTACCTTCTGCAACTCACATTTGTAGAACTGATGCAGGTTTCTTTGGATGCCATACCAGTTTAATGACAATTATTTGAAGGCGTTATGAGTTTGTGATTCGGTACTTAAAATGTATCATGTGAAAATGTTTGCGAAAAATAAATTAACACTAATTCAAAGAATAAATTGGGAAAATAATATTCTAAGAAATATAACTATCACGTAAACCTATAAGTTTATTCAACGTTATTCGTAATTAAGGAACTGTGAACAATTTTAAATGAAAGGTTCTCTGCTTAAGCTCCGACCTTGTTTTATAAATAATATAAATTGTATTTTTTTCAGTAGCGAAGGCAAGGCTCACTGTCCTCTCTTACACAATAAAAATAAATACAAATTATCCTGCAACAAACGGCTTCGTTGACCAACAGTTCGGCGCACCTTTCAAGAGACCGCAGTAACATATCGCTTCTGTGCACGTACTTGTGTGGCCCCGTGTGCCCCGTGCTGGGATCCGACAGTCATGACGTCTCTGGCACGAAGAGTCCACCTGAGTAGTGTTCCTTCGAGTTATTTGTTAAAGTATAGGAGATAACCTATTTTTATTATTCATATATAAAATTTATTTAAGTTAACCTTTTTTCTGTAAACATAAAAGGGATGAAATCCGCACGTTTTACAAGATCAAAAATCGCAATAATAAAGAATTCCAAACAGTTTTTTTTTAAACACGATTCTTAGGATTTGGTGATACCAACTCGGATAAAAAAAAAGTAAGATTTTATATGCTCGAAATTAGATTTAGTTTACTGATTGAATAGCAGAAATTAATACTAAAATTATGTAAATTTTGAAAAAGTTTGGGGTTTGTGATCGGAAAGTCTTAAAAGCTTCTTCTGTTTTCTTGTGATTTATTTATTTTTTAGTTTTTTCCTGCACGAGAGTGGTTAGAACTGAAGTTAACAGTACCGTGTTTGTGTCATATCTGTTTGACGGTAGCTTGCGAGATGACGCATTGTAACGATGTTAAATATTGAATATACGTAGGAAGTATCACCATGCACGGTGAACCATCAATCCTAGTTGGTTTTCAACGACCATACTTCAATGCTTTAGTGCTACATCTGTGCGAAACGCGACGCAATTTTCACCTGGCAGGCGATAGCTTGGATACTGTACAGTAGTAACATGTCGTTTTGTGAAACGATTTGTTCAAAATTGACAAATCTTTGAGCGAGCGGTAGAACACGATTCGTGCGCTGTGTAAAGAACCGGTTCTTTGAGTGTCGATTTCTCGAAAGCTGAACATGATTCGGGAAAATATAAAACGCAGAGGGAACGAGAGAAGTGACCTGTTCAGTCTGATTCGTTCGCAAACTGACTCATGATGTCGGGAGTCAAGAGGAATCAGTGATCGCAGTGCGCTCGTGTTCACGAGAGCGAACGACAACTAATGAACGAACAAAGGGTAACAAGAACAAAGGATAACAAGAAAAGGGGTAGATGTGGTAGTTAACGACTCAACAAGTACCGCGCTACAATTAGTATTCAAGTATTGTCCAGGTTTAGTTTACTAAATTTATCTGCAAGAGCTTTGAAATGAATTCACGCTAGTTTTTGAAGTTACACTTCTTTAGGCGCGTTATAAAAAATTATAAGGGTGAATTTTTACAATGCCCGCGCACCAACGAAATTTTCACAGGATAAAAAAAGGCTACCTACAAAAAAGGCTAGTTACAAGTTAGAATTACATATGTGCATTTAAACTTAAACATTAATGATTGAAATTGAATACTGGTCCATATCATTAAAATATATAGTCATAGAGATTGTGTTTATAAACTTTTTCAAGTGAATTTATATAAGTGAGGTTATGTTCCCTTATGTATAATTTATTTGCATTATAACTTATTACATTATAATTTAAAAAATATTTAAAATTAATAAATTTGAATAAGCATTTAGCATACTTTTGATTATCAATATTTTTGAAATAGGTCTCGTTTATTTTACTAAATTAAAATATTAAATTTGTATACGTGTTTATATAAATATTTGATACAGAGAATTTGTTTGAAAAAATAATTGGATTGAATTTATACTTCATCAACCGTATTTGTAATATCACTCCAGACCTTTTATTATTATTTTATTTCTATTAGTTATTTGCATGCAAAAAGTTAGATTTTTATTACGCCAAGTATAACTTCAAATGCGCGTACATAAGTTCACGCAACCATTTTTCTTTGTAACAGTCAGTATACAGCCATCTGAGACGACTATAACGATAACCACCCAAGATTCGAGGCGACGCCTAGACGTAACGAATACTCGAATTGGTGAACGGGTTACGTATGACTCTTGAGATGTGCCGGATCCCGTTGTCGGTGGTCAGGACTGAACGACCGAAATGAACGAATCTTTTGAACGAATAACCACACGGAAATGAATCAAAAATTGATCCAATCGGTCGATTGAATCGTTCTGCCCGTTACTAGCCAGTACTGCCAGCCATATCACACACGATTCGGATAAATTCTGGTACAAGAAGTTCCCAGTTAGGGTGTCATTCAGTAACATATACAGAAAAAAAAGTATGAAAGCAAAAAGTAGCGATCTTCTTTAATACAAATAGTTTTCTGTTAAATCTCATAATCGCGTGGCAACATAAGATTTTATAGTTTAAATGCAATATTGGCTCTACTGCTAAGGAACGTGAGCAGGATTTTAAAATGCGTCGTTGGGTGATTGGGTGGGGTAGGTGGTGGGGGGAGGGGTGATAATGTATACGTTGAAGACTATTTTTACAGTCTCAATGTGAAAAGTGGTGTTTTCAGGTTAAAGGTTGTTGTAAAATTATTGTAAATACTAGCTGCAATATAAATATGATGACGTGAATTTGTGTTGTGCTCTAATAGTTTAGCCGAGACTGTTTTCCGTCAGAGATATGTCTGTCCTGTCGTCGCCACCCTACTATTTACTTGGTACTAGCTGCAACTTGAACATGTGGTTCTCCAGAGATCCCTAGGAATATAGCGTAGCCGAGGCTGTTTTTAAAAAGACAGGGATGTTTTATTATCAGTACGTTACGGTCAGGGCGAAGACTGTTTCCCACCCTGATTAGTTTTCCATTACAAGTGAATATTGTTAATTTATTTTTGACTATTATTATTTTTCCTAAATTCGGGTACCCTATTGGATCTTCTCGAGTACCGGGTACAGACACAGTAATTTGGGTACGTGTACCCGTATTCGGGTACGTCTGGCAACAGCGTAGCGCGCGAGTATGAGCGTTCCGTTTTGAAGGCGCGCCACACGGTGGTAACGTGATGTTCCCTCCCGCCACTCGCTCGGGCGTTTCCGCCGCTGTTCGGGCCGTCGTCGGCCACGCGCTGTCGGAGGGTGACTAAAGAGTTCGCTTCGAGCCTTGGCCGAGGACGGACGCGTCAAGCGGAGCTGCGAGATTCCAGGAACAGCCTGTTTGCTCGCACACAGGCCAGGTGGTATTCCCAGGTTTTTCTAAGAAGTGTAAGCGTGCAAAACAACCCGGGTTGTAGCTAACCCTACAGCCTAGCCACAACCCGGCTTAATACCGGGTGCGTGGTCAGTGGGTGTTAGTGCGTTGTAGGGTGTAACTAGCGACATGACTGACCAGTTAAGTGACGAGCAGGTGATGCAGGAGTGCATCGATGTGCCCCTGCCGAGCGACGACGAACAAGAAATGTCTAGCGACGACGGCTTTACAACAGTCGTCTCAAAAAAACAAAAAACGGGAGGAAAGGACGAAAGACTGCGCCCCCCACTGACGAACCCCGCGATCGCCAGGCAGCAGGCCGAGCGACTTCGCAAGCAGCCCGTCAGAAGGGCAAACAACTCGGCCAATCAAACGGCCGCCAACACGCCCGCAGGTTCGAGCCCTGCCCCGCCAAACCCTGCCCCTCAGGCAAAGAAAATGCAGGTGAAACCCCTGTATGTATTTGTTGATTCTGGCCACAGCTACCCGGCCATTAAAACAGTGCTGGATGCAGCACTGCAGGAGCGCTGGTCGTGCGTCAGTCGCGGCCATGACCAGCTCATGATTCACACTGCCACTGTGGCAGTGCGTGCACTGGAGCAGGCCGGAGTGCAACACTCTGTGCTGCTGCAACGGGACGAGATCCCGAACAAGTTTGTGTTTTGTCGAGTGCATAGCAGCACCGACAAACAATTCATTCAGGCCGAGTTCGCCGCAATGGGGCTTCCAGTGCAGAACTTCTGGTTTCTGTACAACAGGCAGACAAGGCAGCCTATAAATAAGTTAGTCGTAGAGCTCCCGAAGGCCGTAAATCCAGAAAGGATTTACGACCTGAAGTCATTCGGAGGCCTCAGCATTCGTGTTGAGGACTATCGACACCCCAAAGGCCCCCTCCAATGTGGCAACTGTCAGAGGTTTGGCCACCCCGCAAAAGGCTGCAGAGCCTCCCCTGTGTGCCGATGGTGCAGCCAAGGGCACAAAACCGAGGTTTGCCCCCAGGGAGGTGACAGGACGAAGGCAAAGTGCGCGCGATGTGAAGGCCCGCATTGCGCCAATTACAGAGGCTGCATGGCCTACAAGAGGGAGAACTGGCGTCACCTCCCGCAACAGGAGCGGAAAGACAGAGAGCTGCAGTCCAAACGCGCATTGCGCGAAAACAAGCGAGCAACAGCCGCGGCTCAAGTCCGCCCGCCCCCACAACAAGCCGGTCCCTCAGGCTACTGCCCCCAGCCCCCAAGGCAGCCGTGGCGAGCCCCGAGCTACCCCGCCCCCCCACAATGGCAGAGCCCTAACCAATATTCAGTGTTGAGCGATAGGCATGAACTGGAGTATCCTGTCTTGGCAAACCCACCCAGACCTAGAGGCCAGCCCCTGCCCCAGAGGCCCCCGAAGAAACACCATTCGGGGCACAAAAACGGTAAAGGCCGGGCGCAAGGTCAAGTGATGGATCAGCCAGGTACTAAGGCGCCACCCAACTCCACCACTCCCCCCAGTGATTCCAAGAAAGTCGCGCCTGGGCAACAACAAGCAGGCCCGTTGCAGACTGACTCACCAACAGTAATGCCAACTGCTTCACCGCAGCTAAATCCCGCGGAGAAGCCAGCGATGGACGCGAGCGACTTTCTGAAGCTCGTAGGCCAATCGGATGCCATTACACAGGACCCTAACCTGGCACACGTCCTGGAACCAATGTGCATTTTAATGGCTATTTGGTGTAATCCGTCCAAGTCAATAGAGGACAAAATAAAAGCCACCACGGGCTTCGTGACAGCATTAGCGGCCAGCTTTAATGCTGCACACCCTTAATTTAGGTTCTGCCATTAATACTATCCCCGTAGACAGTAGATTAAGTACCATCCTTTAATGAAATGCGCGAGGAATTAGAAATAAAATAATCGAATTTACCGATCATTTAATTAAACATAATATTAGAATCGCGGCGATAAACGAAACACACTTAATTCCAACAGATCGTCTAACTATCTTAAATTACACTATTTATAGGCGCGACCGCGATACCAGAAGTGGAGGGGTTGCCCTACTAATCCACAGAAGTATACAACATAGTGAATTTCATTTACCTGAATTTAATAAATTAGAAGCTGTGGCAATTACTTTTAAAGTCAATAAACAACAAATTGTGCTTATTTCGATGTATGCACCACCGGGCAGGTCACTAACTGAAAACGAGCTGGACATCTTATATGGCTCAGCTCCCACATTCCTAGCAGTCGGCGATATTAATGCCAAACATAAAGACTGGAACTGTCGGAGCAATACAGCCAATGGCCTACTGCTGCAAAGACACGAGTCTAACAAAAATTATCAAGTACATGCTCCCTCAGAGCCCACTCACGATAGCGGAGTACTAAGGCACAACCCCGATATTTTAGATATTGCATTAAATAAGAGAGTTCAAACGGGATTCGAACTCAGAGTCTTTCACGAAATGTCGTCTGACCACTTTCCAGTACATCTACTATTCGATGACGTGGACACTGACATCAGTCCTCCGAGAAAAATTAAAGACTACAAGAAAGCCGACTGGAGAGGATTTCAGACGTATTTAGTCGATAATTTGCCTGCAGCCGATGCTGCCAACTTCAAAACAAAAGATAACATCGAATCAGCAGTCACTGAACTTACAGTTAAAATTCAAACTGCAATTAACTCGTGCATCCCAGAAAAGGTGGTTAGATTTAAGCAAGATGAACTGCCGGTGTATATTAGGGATTTAATTTCTCAGAAAAATAGATTAAGGCGCGAATATACTCGACGTAGGCAGCGCGACATTAAAGCGAGAATTAATGAATTACAGAAAATAATTTCCGATGAAATAACTCTATGGAGGAGCAGCCAATGGGAGACGAAAGTCTCTCAGCTACAGGTGCAAGATGGTAGCACCTGGAGTATGACAAAGCGATTCCTTCATAAGATAGATAAAATACCTCCGCTACAAACACGCACTGGGTTCGCTTTTACACCGACAGACAAAGCACAAGCCTTCGCGAATACCCTTGAATTAGCCTTTCAACCTAATATCGAACCCTGTGACCCGCAATTTAATGCCAGAATATACAGAGACCTTACAATTAAACTTAATCAGCCTTTAACCTCAAAACCTTACTTAACTCAATCTCAGGAAGTTAAACAGGCTATCAGGCGTATGAAACCACGTAAGGCACCGGGAAACGATGGCATTCAGGCAGTAGTCCTTAAGAAACTGCCCGATGAAATTTTGGAATACCTAGCTCAATTAATAAATGGAATACTTAAACTACAGTATTTTCCATCGCAGTGGAAAGAAGCGAATGTGATAGTTTTTAATAAATCCGGAAAAGATAAGACACTGCCCCAAAATTATAGGCCCATTAGTCTGCTGAGTACATTGTCAAAAGTAGCTGAATGCATAATTCTACAGCGACTAAATACTCACATTAAAGAAAATGACGTACTGCCGGACGAACAATTTGGTTTTCGCAGCGCGCATTCAACAACGCATCAACTGGTCCGTATGACAGAACAAATAATAACTGCGTTCAATCAGAATAGCTATAATCTCGCAGCGTTTTTGGACATAGAAAAAGCCTTTGATAGAGTACTTCATGAAGGCTTAATTTATAAATTATATAAAACTGGCTTCCCCGATTGTTATATTAAATTACTGGCCTCGTATTTAGAAAATAGATCGTTTAGAGTCACGACAGAAGGAGCACAGTCCGATTTAAAAATAATTAAAGCAGGAGTCCCACAAGGCAGCATCTTGGGGCCGGTTTTATTCAATATTTATATCCACGATATGCCTAAGCCCGCACACCGATCAGTTCAGTTTGGCTGCTACGCGGACGATACGGTATTGTTTAGCAGATCTAGTATTCTAGAACTCGCAGCAGACAGATTACAAACCGCGTTAAATTCAATAGAACAGTGGTGCACAAAATGGCGAATTAAGGTAAACCCTACTAAATCAGAAGCTATAGTTTTTACGCGTAAACATCTCCCGCCACTTGAAGATAGACCACGACTAACACTTTTCAATGAACAAATTCCTCACAAAAATGTGGTTAAATATTTAGGCGTACACATGGATAGGAAACTACTATGGCGCGATCACATAGAGGCGAAAAGAAAAACAGCTTTCACTAGGCTCATGACCCTCTACCCCGTCATGAGCAGACGTTTAGGTAGCTCTGTTAAAAACGGAATAATAATTTATAACGCACTAATAAAACCAATAATCACGTATGCAGCGCCGGTGTGGGCAACAGCAGCGGAATCTCACTTAATCAAGCTACAGAGAATTCAGAATAAGAGTATTCGTATTGCGACAGATGCGCCTGTGTATTGCCCCGTAAGGGCTATGCACAGAGAGCTCAAACTCGAACTTTTAAAACATTATTATTTCCGAACTGCGCAAAAATTCTATGATAAATGTGCCATAAGCAGAAACCCATATATTTCATCACTGGGCGAACAAGATCCAGAGTTGCATGGAAAATATAAAATGCCAAATTCAATCTTGGCTCACAGACCTCCGTAGTGTGCTGTGGCTGGCTGAGCGATCGGCCAATCAGTCTCCCGCGAGTTGAAACTTAAATTATAGACATTAACGAATAATTTGCTTATTCAAAATGGTCCGAAGCACGCAGGTGTAGGTTTGGCTCCCGGGAGCTCACTGCCTGTTGTGTTAGGGCTGACTCCCTATGTCCGATGGGCATGGCCCGCCTGGCAGGCTTCACCTCCAGTGCCGGTTGTGTTTCTGAAAGACATGGGATTTTGAATTACAAGCTTGCAACAATGCCAGAATGCGAATAGGTCTTGACTTAATTCACCTGTAACTGTATACACAGACAGTTCCTCTATATTTAACTAGTAGTATAGTAATAGATATTAGAGATTTGTAAATTAGTAATAAGTCCTAGATACTAAGTAATAGTCATCAAAAATATATATTTCTAAAATAATAATAAAAAATCTAAAATAAAAAAATAAAAAAAAACATAAAAAAAAATTTAACAAAATATATATATTTTTAGTTCTTATTTTAGTTTTATCTTAAGCACTGCACGTCCATCCCTGAGTTGGGTGTTTGCATATTTCGTAACGAAATGCCTAGTTTGTAAGTCATTTATCTTTTTTCTGTTTTAGTTTCTTAGTTTTTTAGGTGCTGACTGGCGGCGGATTGAGTGGTCAGTGCAACCACTCACCACCAGGGGCGCTTGCGTCCCTGGTCACTAAATCCAGTCCTGGATAAAAAGCAAAGCGGACTACGAGTCCAAGTTCCCAACCCCCGCATGGTAGACTCTTTTCTACTCTGTCCAACACTTCATCCAGACCATCCTCTGTCTCCTGTAAACTCCTACACGTAATGCATGCCAATTTGCATCCCGCATGAATGTGCCCAGGGTTTTCCCTGTGTCTATGCAGGTTTTACCTGGGCCCAACCTATCTCTAGTTATAGTCTAGATTTAAGAGTGAGGGGAGTTAGTCATGGCGCCAATCGCTGCCATGGCTGGCCAATCCCCTCCTAGCACATGATGCATGCGACCCTCTCCTTGCATGGCTAATCCCAGCATGACTAGGCGTAAAGGCTTCGGCCTGAGACGCACCTAGGTCCCTCCCTAACCCGGACCCCTCCCAAATACACTTAGTTTTAGTTAGGTTAGGAAAATTTAAATTTAAATCGAGGGTGACTACAGGGGACAGTGGCCTTTGGCGACGACACGTCCGGCTGCGGTCGGTCGCGAAATGGCCTCACCGCCGTGCCAAGTACTGAGCGGTGCAACAAAGCTACAAGTACAGGACGAGAGAAATAAGTGATACCAAGAACTTCGCGGATTATATTGGCGAATATGTATTTCAAGAAACGACCCACCTCTCAATCCTGTCTTATATTTATTACTAGCTGTGACACCCGCTTAGTCAGAGGTGTATTTGTGTTTGTCAGGCGGGGGACGATAAGTGCGACGCTCGCTGGTGCTTCTAGCACCTTGTCGCCTCTAAGCGCAAGGCTCTGAACTGGCGCGCAGTCTTCTCGTCGTGCACAGGGAAAATATGAGCTTCTATCGGTGGCTGTAACATTATACGACTGAGAAATAAAGGTAAAGGTGTAATGCAAGCCCCTTAAGTGCTTTTAAGTATCTGTACCTGTGGTTTTATGCCTAAATATTACTTAGAAAACACTCCTTTTAGCCATTTCAACTCCTCTAAAAATACTTATCGGCCCTCAGCGAACTCTTAAATGCTTTTCGTGAACAGACCCCACTCGGATGTCTTGAGTAGTTTTCAAATCGCGTTGATTTTCCTGACACTTCCGTTTCGTTGCAAATAGTTCTGACGCACTGTTACGTATTTATTTATATCGCTATTTCTTCCGAAGAACATAGGGTTTGTGGCCGCTGTGGCATATAGTTAACAAATTATTGTATAGCAAATTATTGCATAACATGTGCACGTATCACGTTAAAAACAAACTTTGTATACTACACTTGCAGTCTAACATCTGGTCCAGCTCAGAATAAGACAATACTGGTTTTTTATTTATAGAAATATAAGTCATTCGGGGACAATTCAAGGTTAAGCTAGGTCCAGAATAGACATTCAAAAATGTATAGTTTTTTTTATATAATTTTTGAATGATTTTTTAGGTGACAAGAAAAGTTTGTGTGCAGCCAAGATAGGGTAATTTTTTACGAATGTCGCACGCCAGGAAATTTAGACCAAAAATTAGATCATCCGTGATTCTTCTGAGCTGCTGGTTTCTCGCGGTTTTTTTTTGCATCGGTGACAGAGCTGTTCTGACAACAAGCCGGCAGCGATAAGACATATCCCACAGACGACGGCGATATACCGTGATGGCGCCGCCTCCTCATTGGCACCTGAAGGACAAGCCTGCTTCTGGCCGCGTCCATGAACACACCTGCGGCGTCTCCGACGCGACGTCTTTAAAGTTAGCTCCCGGAAGTAGAAGCGAGCCAGATACCAATATTTTCTTGAAGACACGTACCTCGAGCGCGTTAATGTGCTTGTAAAGGTAACGTTTGAAGACCTGCACGAAGTATAACTAGAATTCTGTACATTGAGTGATATTTGAGTGCAAGCTTTTAACGATTACCGTTGAGAATAGGTTAGCTCTAGCAGATGCATTTAATAAGGTATCGCTCATAAGTAGTAGAGATTTTTGTTGGACGTTACATAGAAAGACACTTGAAACATAAAACTAATACTATGTAGCTTTCTTTACAATGTGTGTGGAATAAAAAACAAAGTTTTTTTTATATATTAGTGTATAATATATGTAAGTCAACTATATTATTATCATTAATATAAGTACTTTGATAGCCTTGGATTAAAATGTTTGAGATTCTAAATTTACGTGGTTTAAAATACGGAGAGAGGAAACTTACTTTAATTACGCGTTGCATTAAACTTACAGGATGTACTTAAAACGGTTCTCTTTTCTTTCATGCATGTGATTGGGCCGTCCAAAATTAGTCATGCTTCACGCAAGTGTAGTCCATTGGAAAAAATTTCAGGCAATTTGACATTCTGTTTTACATTTAGAGCCACAAGGAAAACAGCCTAGAAATGAAAACAATAACAATTTTTAAAAATTTTATAGTTTTTATAAAAAAAGTGTTTTTTAAAATAAAAGTCTCAACGTGCCTACTTATTAATTATCTTTTTTTCACTCCTCGTTAATGTTTGAAGTTCAGTTTTTAGTTTTGCTAAATAAAAGTACAACTAATTTGTAATAACGTAATTTTTTTCTACCTTTTATCCCGTTTATGAGTTATAAATTGTGATGGACAACCACACCTAGTTGCCTGGATAATAAAGTTCTATTGAGCACTTTTCTTAGTACGGCGTTTAAATTTACATATACTTTCTCTTGTGTTTGAGTAAAGGTTCAGGCAATATTTGTTTGAAAAAAAAATTAACTGAACGTGCATAATCTTTTCGTAATAGGTCCAATAAAAAAATTGAAACAATCTGTGAACCGTGAAACGTAATTAATCATTCGCAAACGAAATTTATCGAATCAAACTGGCTTAAAGCCCTGCATATATATATATATATATATATTAAATGAAGGAACTTTTAGTTGAGTTCCAGGAATATATATACCTATACTTTTGCGAATAGAATAAAAATCCTTTGGGATTATCGCGAAGAGGAATGAAGGAGCCCAAGTTTCTCTCTCTTTTGTTTTTTAATCCGCCAGCCACTAGCTATAGCCAGGAAGAAAAAAAGCTTTGGTTTTGTCCCACGCTGAGATAAATTTTGGGAGACCTGATAGTTTATAAAGACATACTTAAAGATCCTTCCGTATATTTCCACAGCCAGGCTTATCTAACATTGGCGTGGACGTAAAACTGAAAATAATTTAGGAAAATACATATTAAATTCCTAACCAGTAACACTAACAACGAGAGGCCAGAAAAATTCGCGAATTCACTTTTCGATAGGCTAAAATTCAAATACTCAGTAACCTTTGCTCGGATTCTGTTATTGGCTCACAGTTTATTTGGGGGACTTTTTGGCCAATAAAAGACCATCAACCTAACGGCCATCGTTTAACGAGCTGTAAGATTTTACACATAAATAAATTTTAAAAAAAAGGGTAAGCATATGATCTAAAATTTATGAGCATCATCGTTACCCAATCAGAGTCCATAAAAAGATTCGAGGTACCGTTTACTTACTCTCTTGTGCATAGCCATGTCCCTGCTTATAACAGTTGCCTCCATTGGCAGGGTGTATGCACACCAAGGATAAAGAAGATCGTTCATTCGAAGGAATGCGCAGCTGGTTGGTTGGCAGCACTGCCGGCACCGCAACAGTCGCACGGGCTCAGATCAATTGCTCTATGAAGCGACCCCGAGCAGCCATTGCTGACTGACCAACAGGGATACCATCATCGCCAGTGGCGGACCCAGGGGCGGAGTACCCGAACTCGGCGTCGAACCCCGAGGCCCGCGAGGAGTCCCAGGCCTCAGAATGAGGCCTCAACACCTCCTGTTTTGTGCCTATAAATAACACGTTTCGACGGGGGATTGTGAAATAACTGACTTTGTGAATCCGCTGCGAAGCTTGGTGACTACAAATGGCCTGAGTTATATTTAATTTAATTTCGAGGAAAATTAATTTTTTTTTTTTTTTTACCTTTAACTCGTGTATTGTCCAGCCCTCCTTGGTTTGATGATTTGGGAAAGGGGAAAAGGGGGGGGGGGGGGAATGGTGGTTTAACATTTAGTTGAGCAGCTGGCCTTAACTTCTCAGGTTATCACACGTAAGCGTCGCTCTGGTCGACGCGCGCGGCGAACAATGACGTCATCGCCACGTCAGCCTCGCTGACGACGGACGGCGCGCGCGAACAAACAACTCGGGCGCCGCACTGCGAGGATGCGCGCGCGCAACACACACACACACACACACACACACACACACACACACACACACACACAGAGAGTTCCGAACCGTGATTCAAGCCGAGTGCACCGAGGACGGTTAGAGTTAGTTTACGCAATAAACGCCAAGTAATGCCATGCACGGACTGTCGTAACAATATCATTTAGAAAGCAAACTTTTGCACATACTCCAGCATGGCCCCCCGCATTCGATTACGGGCCTTGGACCCAGGATCGGAGACATCCCCCAACCCCCACCGCACAATTTTACAATGACGTGCTACAATATAATTGCATGGTTATTTATTACCTACACTCTGTTTAGAATGTTATTTAACCTGAAAGCACAGGGTATAATTACGGTTACTATTTTATAAGACCAAACTAAGTTTTATTTATAAAATTATTTTATTTTAAAGTAACCACAGCGAGTACGTATATTTATTTCACACACTGAGATAAAAATAAACGGGGCTGGGCCCGGGCCCAGGGGTCCACCCAGCCCCACCCTTGTGGGGGCCATGTGCTTCAGTCAAAAAATATTAAGCGTCCTTCACTAAGATGGATCTTAAAAAATATTTCCTGACATATGCTTAAAATTAATAATTTCTTCGAACTTATTCAACGAAAATTTCTCCACAAGATGTTACTTTTTCAATTTCAATAATAAATTGATAAAGTTAGTCTAAAACGCTTTAGGATGATGACTATTAAGGACGTATGTCTTGTCCCAGAAAATAAAACTAAATTATTTTTAAGTTTAAAGTGAATTCTTACTGTTTTCTATGGGATACGGCTTAATTTCTTTCAGAAAAATAATATTTAATTTTTCTGGCCTTTAAATATCATCAGAATATTTATGATTTTAAAAGGCAAAATTAAATTAAATGCATTTTCTGAAAGAATTTAAAACATACCACGCAGTAGCCACTAGCTTTGCTTTTAATACCCAAAAAAATTAGTTATTAATTCTATTTGGTTCTACTTATCCACACTGCACAAAAATGTTAAACATTGAACATTATCAACAATTTATATGAGATTTACGCACTATACACATATATTTCATTTTATCCTTAATTTTATTCTGTGCAAATAATACTAGAAAATAAAAAGGCCAACTTTTTAACTAGTTAAAAAAAGTATTCCTTACTTCGTGAATTTTTTATATTTTTTATACAATTTTTTGTGAATTATTTTAAAATGTTTTACTGAGTTTGAATTATGATTATATCATCTATTTTCACTTTCTGCTGTCTCTGTTTCCTCAGACTGCATTATAAACCTTTCTCAGTGACCTGTTTGAGAGGACTCTTAAGTGTGTCTGTATGAAGTAAACGTGACGTGCATTGCTAAGCCAGCGTTTCTCAGTGACCTGTTTGAAAGGAGTCTGCAGTGTGTCTGTACGAAGTAAACATGACGTGCATTGCTAAGCCAGAATTTTTTTATTTTGTGATCTTTAGATAAATCTTTACAGTTATGATTTGTTGTCAAACCTAGGATAAGGTGATAGGTATGTAAAAGTATATCACTACACACTAAACTTAAACTATACTTACTATTAATAACGCAACGCACACACGCACACACACCCGTGCCTTACACGGGAATACATCCAGAATCCCTCGCGCCGGAGGCTGTTAAAAAGTACCGTAACCACAAAGTTAATTACCAGTATTTAAATTTTAAAGCTAAATTAAACAATGGATTTAACTTAATAAATCACGTGTACGTCTTTGAATGAATTTGAGAGTTTCCGTGAGCGGAAATGGAAGAAAACTGAAATACACCACTACCCTTAATGGCGCATAGGCTAAGGCTGTGAAAAAAAATTTATTGGAATTTATTTATTCAGTAGACAGAGAGTTTTCGTTAACTGAAACTTCGACGAGGTTTTTAAGGAGTAAACATTACTCCGGCTGAGTACAGGTAAATCAATTGGAAAGGAATCCTCTAGGAGACTGGAATTTCTCGATAGCAAAATCCTCAACAAAGTACCAGCGGAGTACGGACCAGATAGAATAATGTAAACAGATTTACCTCGGTTTACCACCCAACCCTAGTAAAACCCTGGCATTTCTTCACCACTGCTTTCCTATATCGCTGAGCGGCTTTAAAAACTTAAGTAGAAAACGTGTTAATAAAAAACTGCTCAAAACTTTAATAAGAATTCTAAAATTGATTTTTTTTTGGTGATGAGGCATGGTAAACCAGTGATCATACGAGGGCTGCATCGTACCTTAATCTTTATCATTTCGCTCCAACATGAAAGGAGCAACACTTAAGTGTTCTCCACAGACGAACCGCACAAGGAAAAAAGAGCATGCCGTCAGTTTTACTGCCTCGTGCGTAGAGACGAGAATACATCACGCGCGATTACCAGTGTCGACCTAAACCGCCCTCCCCCCTCCCACTCGCTTGCAGTACTGTAACATGAACGGCACTAACAGCCAGGAGGCCATTTCAACTGATCACTGTCACTGACATCCGAAAATAAGTACACATTTTGGACGTGGTTCTCTCTCGCAATTAGGGCGGCCAATCGGAAGGATTCGCAAAGGGGCCTGCGGTAATTCGCAAGGGGTTGTTGGATTAGTAAAAGGGGGGGGGGGGGGGTTTGCTGTTCCTCCCGAGAGTTTTGGGCGTGTGAGTTAACCGACACACGTCAAATCCGGATAGGGTTCTTGTTTATTGTATACTGTCCATATTTGGGCCTGTGTGCATGCAATTAACATAAAACTTTAAAATGTATAGTTTGGACGTTTACGTTTCACAGTCAAGATTGTGCAAACGCAAGAGGACCCCTTCAGCGAGGCGTTTTTTAATTCCAAAATAAAAGGGGGGGGGGGCGCGGGTGACCCCTGTGGCACTCCGGGATATACATACGCCCATGCGGGCGAGTGAGTTTCGACAAGAAATCTAGCTTTAGGACAATTATTAGGTTTAAATAAATAAAAAAAGTGGTCATCACTATTGTAGCTGTGTTTGGTAACGCATCACGCTTAGAGGATAGAGCCGTGGGTTATATCTCGAGACCCTAGCTTGACTTAGGTGCTTTTAAGTGTATTACATGAGCTTAGAAATGCACTACATGAGCTTGGAGATCCCATCGCTAAAGCTTCTGTGCTTGAAATTCGCACGTTGAAAAACTCTGTGCAATAAACATGGGCGTAGCGAAGAGTCGAGTGAGTGGGTATGGAAAAGGGATGGGATATGAGCTATAACAAGAATACATTTTTGATAGGCCTGCCTGAGGGGAGTGGTATGGAAATCTCTATACCTCTCCCCTCCCAATACGACGGTTCCTTTGCGGTTCACACAGGAAAGCAGAGAGTCCGTTGTTCCTAAAGTTTTCAAAAGATGATAATTTAAAACGCTTTTTTATTTTGGCTATGTGATGAACTTCAATATTTTTAAAAGTAAAATTTTTAAATAGTACTTGACACTTATTAACGGTAGATCCTCACAACTATGCCCTGCTGCTTATGATTGTATCCTAATGCGTGTTCAACAATTAGGTTACTTTATAATTTTTCATTTTCAGTGGCCATAAGTTGAGCCATTATAATCGTTATTTCAAGCTGGTTCATGAGTTCATTTTAGAAGCAGTGCATGCCGCCCCCCCCTTTTTTTTGACAAAGCTCTTGTGCAATGAAGAAATCAAAATCCAAGAAAAAGTGTTTTTCGCTTAACGTTTACGAGTCGCCGAGTCGCAGGTCACGTGAGCTCGTGGCACGCCTCGCGCTACAGGGCGTTCCAACTTATCTAAACACCTTGGGTGTCATGTCTGTCCACAACGGCACAACACATATATGTACCCAATCTTACCCTGTATGCAAGTAACTGCAGTTATAGAGAGACAAATAATTTTCTAATTTATCAACGTTCGCAGGCTTTCACGGCCATTGTCTGAAGTAGCTTGGCTTCTGGGTTGTAGCCGTGTCCTTTTGGCAAATAATTCACTGACGTTTCGGTCGAAATTGCAGTCGCCATCATTAGGGAGGGTAACTGCTCCCTGATGATGGCGACTGCAATTTCGACCGAAACGTCGGTGAATTATTTGGCAAAAGGACACGGCTACAACCCAGAATCCAAGCTACTTAACTAAATAATTTATCTTTTAAAAAATTTGTAGAGTTAACTAGAATACACTGTAGCTCAAGTGTCGGCTTTAATTAATTAATTAATTTGATTTTGCTTGGTGCAGTTAAGAAATGTACGCTTTCTCTTACACTGAACCGTGATACATAAACAACACATAATAAGAAACAATAAGCTATCAAGCATAGAATTACATACTAACAAATTACAGCAATAACTGATGAATAGAGACTGGAAAAATTCGCGCTTTCAATGACTTCTAGGATAGACTCCATAATCCCCTACACACTCGGTCAAATGCCACCTGCTCATTGGCTACTGACTCGTGATACCTCTCAACTGGGACGCTTGCGATTCGATGCCTTTTTGGTTTAAGATTTTTCATTGGCTCAAAGTCCTTCAGATAAACTGTGAACCAATCAGAGAAGCAATATAAAGGTACAGTTGTTTGGATTCTATCATATCGTGAAATGAATCCGCGAATTTTTCCGGTCTCTACAGTGATCAAAATAACTTCCAAGCATATAAAACACATAAAATATTGTTTACATATATGGGCGAGTCTTTCAGTCCTCGCCAGTGATGTATAACATCTAACCTTAGTACATAACAAGACAATGCGTGTTCTCATGTTGCAAATACACTTAAAATACGAAACTCGGGCATGAAATTTGACGTATATTTCTTTAAATTTAATGCCAAGCGTGATTGATATAGGCCTATACACAAACACATACACGCAAATTGTGTTCAACTACATTGCTGCACACGCATCACACGTAGTTTCCACATTCGCCGCTATAATTCGCTGCCGGAGCAGCTACGTCGACTATAGAATTATTCGATTTGCAAAGCCAAATTTTAAACCATAAAATGTAACCGATAGGATACAAACAAAGAATAAAATACTTGAAAAAAATACTTAACCCCGGCTTCGGACCTGATTTAGTAAATTAATTATTAAAAATGCTGCTCATCTTGCTAAATTTCATCGAACGTTTGATACTCTAAAGTTTTTGTGATTGAGAACTTTGATTCGCGTCATCCGCCACAGGTGTGTGGTTGTTACACATTTCCGCTCCTCGACTTCCGTCGCATTCACGAAATTCTTCCCGCCAAACGTCGTACACTGAGAGCTAAGATGTTACACATAAAAAAATATATAAAACGTAATTCAAATTCAAATTATGTTACTGTCGGTCACTCGCAAACCTTATTCGTTATTTCCCCTTAGTTGGATGTGTGTAAAGACAGAGAGAGAAAGAGAGAGAGACCTGTTCGAGGCTGTTCCTGTCGCGATCGCGGAAGTTATCCTACCGCGAGCTTATCGACAAGAGCGCGAGGCGCGGTGTTGCCACGTCGCCGTCGGCCCGGAGGAGATTCACGCGGGTGAAGGAGCCTGTCACGTGACGTCAGGCCAGCCTTCAGCTCCAATGCCGCGAGGCTTGCAGCCGTCGTTGGAGGGAAACCAGGGTGTTTGTTGTAGGGGGGGGGGGAGTAGGGTAGGGGAAGAGACAGAGGCGGTTGAGGAACGGCCGCGCTGCGTTGTTTGTCGGGAGTTGAGTCGCCGGGCGAGAAGAGCCAGTGCGAGGCCGTCGGCGGGCGCGTCCGGGTCGTGTCCAGAGGGGCGCTCGTTGTCCAGGTCGGAGGCGCGTCGTCACGGACACCTCCGTCGGACGAGCATTCGCGTTCGGTCGTCAACGGTGCTCAACGTCCACATCGGCGTCGATCCGAACCCCGCAGTCCGCGCCTGCGCTGCTCGGGCGACGGACGATCTGCAACTGAAAACGGGGGAAGTGACGCCACGCGAACGAAAGTTTGTCTGCGACAAAAAACATTTTTTTTTTTCTGCGCGCAGATTGTAACGACGGCGTTCGCGACAGGCGTTCGCGTTCGCGTTCGCTCGAACGCAGTAACTGCGAGATCGGACTTGTCGCGACCAATCCCGACTGCGTGGCTGCGGGAAAAAAAAGTGAATTCTCCCGCGCATGCGTCTGTAATAACTTTTTAAATTCGAATCTGAGAAAACTTCTACGAATTGGTTAAATTCGAAAAAAATACTGTTGAAACGCCCTGTCGGTGTATTGATTTAGAATCATCATCGACGGATTTTGAGTCCTGTAGCACTTGTTTTTTTTTTCATGACGACTGTTTATTTTTGGTGATAAATAGGTTAGCGTATTTCCAAGCTTAACACTTAAACCAACGGACCGGCCGGCACCACGAGACTTGAAGCGGGGACTTGCCGTGCCGAATATTGTTGCTACGCCAAAACAGTTTTGTGGGGGGCCTACATAGATCTTTGTTGTTACGTAGGTAAAACAAGTTTTTTAATTATTCATCCCAAATTTTCGCTGAAAACACAATATATTTTAGAGGCCAAGTATTCCTCTGATATTTTGTGGCAGCACCTTTATTGTTTTTGTTTTGTCGGTGCAGGTCGGTATAGAGCGTAATTCTTAGATTGTAATGTGGAAGTAAATGGGGCGCTATCTCTCTCTTTCTAACGCACGCCGACTGCCGTAAGCGCTGTCCCTGTTTCTGCGTGCGCTGTTGCCAAATATAATAAGTATTAAAAGTTGAAGATATTGGATATTGTTTATTTATGTGTGAATTGTTTCTTGTTTTAAGTTACAAAAAAGAGGTGATTTGTTACAGATTTTTTTTAGTGCGATAGTAGGCACTATCAATTACTAAAATGGATTATTAAAATGCTTCTCGTACACTCAGAATTTACAAAGGAATACATTTCCCAGAACGTCTTCGTAACGTGTTGGAGATGTGGCAACAGCGCGCGCCACAAGCTGTGTACTGCGATCTGAGCGTCTGTAGTTCGCGGGAAGCCTACGATTCACTCGTCCTTCTGGACATACCTGAATAGTCACGTTGGCAAGCCTTCTTTCGACAGACGAGAGAGCCAAACGCCCGATCGTACTTTTTTTTTTGTTCATTGTAAATAAATATACAATTCATGATAACTAATGGTCAATTAGGTTAGGTTAGCTACATTATAAATACTTTAAAACATTGTGGACGGTTGATTTGGTTAGGATAGCTACATTAAAGATACTGTGAAATCATGTAAACGGTTTCCTAGCCCTGGATACATATTAAAAAGTTATTTGCTAAGCAACAATAAAATGATTTTACAGTATTTTTAATGTAGCTATAATTACCTAATATAACCAACCATCCACAATGTTTTAAAGTATGTATAATGTAGCTAACCTATCCTAATCAACCGCAAAATTTAATGTCACACCGGTTTATACAATGAGATAGAACGAAAAAAAAAGCTAGCATGAACTGCGGGGAACTTCGGGTTTGGCTCTCTCGTCTGTGAAAAGAAGGCTTGCCAACGTGAGTAATTGGGTATGTCCAAAAGGACGAGTGAATCGTAGGCTTCCCGTAGTTCGCCAATCCTTCGCAAATACTCAGCAACTGGAGTGTCACCGCGGCGAGAGCGGTGCTTCGTCGCCCCGGAAGGCAGCGGGTGTGCGCACACACGTCGGCGGACGGCGTGGCGATGTGCGCAGTTCGCACGCGCATGTAGGTCACGTGGGCGCAGGCCTGCCAACACTGGCGGCACTTAACCGCCCGCGATAACCGCCTTTCTGAACCTCCGCGAGCTGCTCTTCCACGACTGTACTTGCTGATTGTTGATTTGGCTAAAGCCCGCGCGTAAAACCTGCAAATATGTATTTCTTTTGGAATCTTTAAAAATTCCGAACTACTTCTTCAACTTGACAAGAAATTACAGTTCTATACATTTTATTCACAACCACGGAGTTGTGTTTCAAAGTAGGCTCTATTTTAGTTTTCAATGTATTTTGTTTGTAAAACGTATAATCGTTTCCAGGAAGAATTCAAACATTTTCGTTCACTAAGAGCGCTTTAAATGTTGCGCTATAGAATCGATAACAACACAACAGTAGGAATTTAACCTTTACTGTAAGGTTAGCCACTACGTTCCCATAGTCGCTCACTGCACGACGAAAAGAATGCGCGCCAGTTCAGTGTCTGCGACTGCGAGCCAATGCCGCGACAACCCCTGGTGAGGCAGCCCGCGCAGAATATAAATGTTTCGTCTCGTGCTGTTGCAACGTCGCGTGAACGCCTCATGTGCGATAGGAAACGCTGCTTCGCGGGGCGCTTCGGTAATTTCCGTACATCCTCGTTCGTAAGCACGAACGACCCTTCGGGCGTGAACTAAGCACGCCTGCGATTGGCTCTATTAGAGCGGAGCTGATTCAACCAAAATTGCATTTTATGGTATCTTCACAAGTTTTCATTGAAACGTTAGTAAAATCACTGTATATATAATTTTTTATATAACAGTTTATATATAAAAACATAATTTTCGCGTTAGAAAAATCTGCCCACCAAATTTGTAAATCGGGAAACTCGTGTCAATATGTGCCTTAAACGTTGATAGAAACGTAGTATTAGCAACATTTAAAAATCATAGCCTGGCTTAAAGTATTATTAATTTTAATTTTGGAATTCTACGAATCTTTAATTATAATAGCAAGCGTGTTGTTATTTATAAAGTTCTTCATATTGCATCAGATTATCAGCACCGCTTCGTCATATCTGTAATTAATTCCTTCACACACGTGCGTAGTGGTATAAAATTATTTGTTTACCGTGTTAAACAATTTTTTTTTTCAATTGACTGTTTAAATAGCCAATATTTGACTTTTTTTATATTTGTTCAGCAATAAACCGTTATTTTCACAGACTCGTAACGGGTTTGCATATAACTGGATCGTGTCCCTCGAAACGGAATGATATCGGAATCAGTGACAGTTGTTCACATAAAAGTCGTATAAGTCTTTACTTTCGGCGGAAATAACATTTTCAGTTTGTTTCCAAAAAAAATAGCGAAGATACCATTAATCGAGACTAAATTTCAGTTGACAAAGACTAGGTAGCCCCTCTTCGCTTCTTTAAATCACTAATACTGAATATTTACTCGAGAAGTTTCAGGTGTGTAGTCACGGGCAGGTTCTTACAATGTTAAAAATGCGACTGTAAGAGATTAGTTCCTTTCCCGCCCCGTCGGGAAAAATACGTAATGAAGCAATGCGAGTGTTAAGGGGACCGCCTCGTTAGGAGTGTATGTGTGTTGGTGAGACGGGATGATAAGCGCGACGCACGCTAGTATTTCTAGCGCGGTATCGCCTCTAAGCGCAAGGCTCTGAACTGGCGCGCAGTCTTCTCGTCGTCACAGGATAACTGTGAAATTTGAGCGGTGACCGTAAAATTATATGGTGGAGAACTGAAGATAAAGGTGTAATGCAAGTCCCTTAAGTACTTTCAAGAATCTGAACCGGTTGTTTAACGCCTTAAAATTACTTTGAAAACAAGCGTTTTAGCCATATTAACTGTTCTAGAAATAGAGTTTAAAAACTTAATCCAAAATCAAAAGTACTTTTCGGCCCTCAGCGAACTCTTAAATGCTTTTCGTAAGCACACACCCACTCGGATGTCTTGAGTAGTTATCAAATCGCGTTGTTTTTCCTGGAGCTCTGCGCACCGTGTGTGTGCCCGGGTAGGCGGGGGGTCCTCAAGCGCGGGGCAGTCTCAAGCGGACGCGACGTGTGTCCAGCCGGAGGTCTCGGGCGGAGACTCTCCCACGCAGCACGTCGCGGACCGAGGATCCGCGCGGCTCCGGAGACGGGATGCTGTGAGAGCGGCGCGGGATGGAGCGCGAGCTCGTGCCGGCGGGCCGCAGCAGGTACCGCGCGCTCTCCGACCGAGACGAGACCTCCCAGGCCGAGGAAGGCGAAGACGGCCGGGCGAAGGTGCGCCAGCCCGCTGTGTCATCACTCATACGCACGTCTGTACATTTGTACAATTTTCATGGAAACAACAGTATCACCGCGAGACAGTGTTCGGATTCCTTACCCGGGAATTTATGCTTTGTGGTGTCCCGGTACCTCCGGTAGTTGTACTCATTTGTGAACCGTTCCCTGGATAGTTTTCCAGTATCAGCTGCGCACATTAACACGCACGGTAGGCTAAAACAAAACAAAGTCAAGTTATTGAATATTCGAACACCTTTTCCACGTTTTGAAAATACGCTTGAATGCGCCAATTTTCATAAGAATTACTCGGTATTAGACTATCTCGAAAAAGCGTATTTCAATTTGAAAAAAAAATAACCATAGTAATTTGTTGTACATAGTACCAATTTTGGTTTTCGTGCAGGGAGGAACCATCCCACCATTTGTCTGGAGGGAATTTTTGGGGTGGAATATACCCGAAATAAGGTCGAAGGTACCAGGATTCGAACCACTGAGCACGTCACCTCGCACCGGAAGTGTGTTCGTGACCAGTAGTGGCTGGTGAGCGCATCCTGGACTCATGCACCAACGAATGACATCGACCAGTTATCGTCTTCTCGGCACGGAGCCAACACGCCTTTCGATGTGACAGCGGAACTGTCCAATTTACCTTATACATAAATGTCCATAAAAGAATGTCCCAGTTTCAATAGTATATTATAACGGTTTAATTTAGACTATATACAACATATCGCACATCAAATTGAAGGTAAACTAACCCAGCTTTTCTTATGTGCACATCCAACCTAAAATCCAATTATTGTTTCCACACTTTGGTTAAACACGTCCGGAGTAATGGGAGGGAGAAATAGCCTCTTCAATTCTGTGTCTCAACTCTGGAAAATCATCTTCCCGCTCAAACACTTGAAGTGAAAAGTTACAACGTACACCATAGGCATCTGCTTTAAAGCATGTAGGAACTGTAACCGGCGTGGACGCATATTTAAACGTGTTCGTAAAACCTTCCACACGGTCCTTTGGAAACTGTAGTACAGAGACTTGCTTTCCGAACAGATTTCTGAGGGCTATGCAGGTAACGTGTTCTGACACGGTCAACATCTTGTACAGACACTTTTGGTCTCTCGTGCTTTTCCATTTACAAACACATTCGTTCGTTTCGAATTGCCTATATAATCGTCGGATGATTTTGCCAAATGGAGGTCCACAATAAAACTTTAAAACTAAACACACGTTGAACTGAAATTACAGATTCACTCTTAGCAAATTGCAGAACGCTTTACGCTCAGGAGTCACCGTTTCGCGTAGGTGGCGCTGCAAGCGAGAAAACAACAAAACAGTACCCCCGCATTCGCTTATCTACTAAAACTGTTTGAGCTGCTCTTTAGTTGTGACCTTGAACCAACACTGTCAACGCTTACAGTTGAATCTACTATTAAAGTTTATAATTGGAACATTCTTTTATGGACATACTTTACTTACGCGACTCCACGTGCTCCAACAACACATGTTTTTGTTAAAATTATTAAATTTTAAATCCGATGAAATGCACGAGTAATGAAACATCAACATTTACTGCATTTAATCACTGGCCAAAGTTATTGCAGTGAGATTTTAAAACCTTGTCATCGAACCAGTTCCGTCAGCTCTAACACTAAGTGTTTGATATTTTTTTTGGCAAATAATTCGCTCAATGTTGGTGCCAAAAATATTTTACTGCGCTGCTTGCGCGTGGTCTATATTAGTGATTTCGGGAATATTCGCATGTATATTGACATTCACTTCGAATTCGCAAAATTCATGCGAATATTTTGCAAATATAAATATCAAAAAAAATTTAAATGTGAAAGTAATTTTAAAGAAGTCAAAATAATTTTAAAGAAGTCAAAATAATGAATGTCTTAGCATTTTTATTTAAAAACGTTTTTTCCTTACTCCTTTAAAAAATAACTTTTTTACTAAGTTAACTTTGCAATTATATTTTTATCAACGTTAGGTAATAAAGCTCTAGACTTAGTATTAAAAATAATAAACATTTTTCATTAGAAAACAAAAAAAAATAAAAATTTTAACAAACGAAATTATATTCTTCTCTCAAACTTTTATCAGTATTTACTTAGACATTATTTAGAATTTTAGTTTTAAAACTTATTTTAAGGAACTAAAAAAAATTATTAAAAAATCGTTTTTCTTCTCTTAAACATTTATGCCAATACTTTTTTATTTAACATTTAGAGTTATAAATAAACAACTTATTTAAAAAAAAATTGCAATCTTAATGATTTAAAAAATTGTTCTTTTCTTTTTCATCTTATTTTTAAAAATTTCAGTAAGTAAATAATCAAGTTGGGGTAGAGGAATACTTAACTTCCAAAATAAAATAAAAAAGCTTTTAATCGTTTTCTCCGTCGAGTCTGTTTCGATGAGGTGTGTAAATATTCCCAACGCCATTAAAAATACGCTCGCTAGGAACACAGGAACCGAATATTCCAATTCGCGAATGCCTGAAAATTGACTTTGGTTACGTCACGGGTATCCTACGTATATACGAGATCATCCTTCAAAGGGTTTCGAGAGGGCTTGCTCGCAGTTTAGCTCCACCCCCGCGGAGTCGACCAATCAGAGCGAGCGGTGGGGCTCTGGGCGTGCAGTGGAAATGTAAAAATACTCGCCACAGCACGTGACGTCAGCCGGGAAGCAACCCTGAGCAGTCCCGGAGCGATAAGAAGCTCTACAGGCGTCGCCGATTGCCAGATATCACCGCGAGGGTCTCCGAAACGCCACAGTGGAACCGTAGTTAGTCCCGTGAAAACAACCTCACACACACCGCTTTCTTGTTCCACACCGAGCTGGGCGAGCAGACAAAGGACAATCGAAAACTTTGCGTGGTTAAGTTTACGGGTGAACGGTAATCGGAAACTAGCTGACGTACCATAGTATATGTCAGATCCATGTGCTGTAGGAACAATTTTGTTTCGTAACTCCGTCCTAGTTTATTGGTACTTGTATCCCAGCAGTATGAAAGGATTATGGGTACGGGAGATGGTTTCGTCAACAATATATATTTTTCTAGGTAATTGCATATATATATATATATATATATATATATATATATATATTTCCTTACCATAAAGTTACGGTACCCAATTTCTTAATTTTTTACGAATTACTTGCAGCTGATTGTGTAATTTTAAGAACTTCAGTAAAATGATATTCATATGAATATTGGTATTGTGGTTGCTGTTGGGCATCTCCCTTTAATCAATCACATTTGTGACAAGCTGTGTTTCAAAACGCTTCAGTTCAGTTCTACTTATGTGACTGGGGGCTTTATGTTGAGCCACACATTTTTACTTAATTTTTTTTAAAGTTTTATGTTGATTGGTGAAAACATTTTTAATTCTGGATGATGCCACATTTCTGGAAAAAAAAAATAAAAAAATAAAAAAAAGAAGTAGTTTACCATTTTAATGAGTGGTTAGGTAAGGTATAAACATATTACTAGTTTATTATATGGTCAGAACAGTCGGTTAGGTTAGGTTAGCTACATTTTAAGTACCGGAATTTTTAAATATTGAATGGTTAGTTAGGTTAGGTACATGTTAATTCTTCGAAAGAGTGTAAGGTTAGCTACATTAAAAATAATTGTAATACTGCGGATGGTTAGTTAGGTGAGGTTAGCTACATTGAAAGTATTTTTAAAGGAATTGATGTTTTGTAAGGTTAGGTTAGGTAAATTTTAAATACTTTAAAAGTGTGAACGGTTGGTTAGGTTGGATTTATAGCTACATTAAAAATAATGTGAAAGTGAACCTTAGGTTCCATCTCAAGGTTATGCTCGTGGGCCTAAGACAGCAATATTCTGACGACAAGAATATACTGGGCTCTCAACCACTTGCTAAACCCACTTGGTGGGTCGTATCGAGGTGTTTTGTTGAAATCTGTGAGCCTTGCTAAATGCACGTGATGCATTAGCGATCACGACTGAGCAGAAGCTTTTTCACATCTTTGGTATTGGAGTGCCAATCACGAACGTTATTTGTGTTAAAAATAATTTTTTTAGTGCTTCAGTGCAACCAAAAATTGTATATCCCTTAAAAAAAGTGCGAATAATCATCATGGGATATTTAAATGCCTACGTAAATAAATGTTCTAACTTAAAATTTCTAATCATTTGAATTAATTTTTAAAGGGTTGTCCCTACATTATCTGTCGTATATTTTGTGATGAATCATTTAAAGAACGAGTATTTAATCAGTTGCAGACATAGGAAAAAAAAATACTATACTGCAAAATTTAAAAATATATCCTATTGAAAGAAACTACCAGTTTTTCTGTGTCCTGTTTCGACGACAGCCCGAGTGCCAGATTTATGGCCGTATTTTTTTTTTGTGAGCACTCCAAGAGACACTGGGATAATCAAGCTAGCGCGGAGAGAAAAATTTCCTTCGCTAATTGTTTCTCGCGAAGGAGAAGACTTACGTACGCTGGCGTCCCGAGTGTAATTAGTTACAGTTCTTCTTAGTGCGACGTGCTGAACATTTCACGTTCAAACTATTTAGAACTCGTCGACTAGAGTGCTTAGTTGTTAAGAGAACTGATTTGTTTTGAGTCCGCTAATAGGTTATTTAGTATGCAAATTATGGCTACGTCGTAGATTGAAGGTTTAAATACCAGCAAGTTTAATATTTTGCTATAAGATCTTGAAAAATAAGTGAAAAGTGTTTTTCGTTTAAATGTATTTCGCTGTTGAATCTACGTTTATATGAATACACTACTTCGAGGTCATTAAATAAAGTGTCGTCTGTGAAATACTCCACATAAAATTTACATCTGCTCTGTACATAACTAAATTAATAGTATACATACATTTATTTATTGTTTCAACCTAAGTCTGGCTCGCTGGAAGTGAAGTATTACCAACGTGTCAATCATATACTTAATAAAACTCCAACACTAACTGACTGACAGGCAACGCACAGCTTAAACCGACGAGTCTTGAGGCATGATATTTTGCATATGAGTTCGTTATATATAACGTAGGTGAGCACTAAGAAAGGATGATTGAAAATTCGTGCCCTAAAGGGCATAAATGGGGAATGACAGTTTGTATGGAAGTTTGTCATTTTTTTTTGTAGTTAGAAATATGGAAATCGGTGTTTAGGCTTCTGTTTATAAATAAAAGTCAATTTTATCAGGGTTTTTTTTTGAGGTAATTCACCAAAAACGATGATCAAATACTTTCTCATCGGGCACACGGCTAGATTTCAAATTAAAAATCAAAAGATTAGATTACTGGACTTCCACAAAGGTGACTCGGGTTTGATTCCCGGCGGAATCTAACACGGCTTCTTGGCGAGTGTGAAACTTGGCGGAGGACGTCACCACGTGCCGGTGGTACAGTCGTTTCTACCAACAACCAATCTCGTCACTGCTCCATCCACACCACTTGCATGTGACTCCTCGACTCAAGTCACCGGCCATTCCACGTGGACTCAGATTGCTGTGCTCTGTTTTGTCCGCAGACTGCACGTAGTTGGGTGGAGGCGAACTTCCAGAAGCGGGAGTGCATCAAGTTCATACCCAGCCCCAGAGATGAGTCCAGGTGAGTGCTCTTCGAGCCGGCATGGCAAGTGCTCTGGTCGCACGGAGCTGTTAGTCTGTACGTGTCTGTTCTGTATTTATAATATAATAATACATTTTATCTCCTCTTTTTTTTACATTTTTACTACAATTCACAAAATTAAACAGGTCAAATTTAGCGCTCTCAAAAGCAAACTTGTGCGTGATTAAATCTAGTCACTTTAATCTATGTACATGCGGTATTTTGACTGATGTAAACATCAAAAAAAAAATAACATTAGCACATTAATAAATATAAATAACTTTGAAAATCTTACACAAGTTTTTATATATTTAAAGTTAAAAACAGCAAATATGCCAAATACAAGGTAATGTAAAACATTGTTTCTAGAAAAATTCTAAATAATAATGTCAAAATTTAATATTTAAAGGAAAAATACAGGTACATTAATTACTACAGTATATAAAACCATACTTAAATATTAAAGAAATCTCTTCATCAGTCAAATTATTCAGCCAGATATTGACATATTTTATATTTGAAAATAATTTTTTTTTAATTCTTCAGGAAGAAGAGCTACTATTTTAGGATGCAAAAATTCTAATGATCTCTGTTGAATTGTTTGATGAAATAAAATAATAAATAAAATTATGTTCTGTCTATGCCGTGTAGGATAATTATAAGCTACATAATTTAACCAATTTTACTTTCAAAGCATACTTATTATTACGGCTCTAATATACAATATTTCAATATCAAATACTCTTAAAAATTTAAAAAGTTTCTATAATGGGAATGCATGATTTTTTTTAAAGACTCGTAAAATAAGTTTTTTAACTGTAATTAGTGGTTTGATTAACGTATTGCCCATTCCAACCCAGGCCAGAATGTCATACTGCAGAGCAGACAGAAAAATAGCGAAGTAAACTATCATAATTCTTTCAATAGATGATATAGTCAAATAGTCAGCAATTGGATAGCAAAACAAATCGAAGCTCTATAAAGACTAATATGCTATACATTTTCTGTGAAGTTTTACTGGTAGGTGAGAATACATTTCACTGTCGAGATTTTTTACATTTGGTTTTCAAGAAATATTAGTTTCTTAGTTTTTATGCACTAAAAATGTTTTGTGGATAGCTTTAAATATTTTGAAAATTCAGTCCTACATCCAATCAAATATTAGTTGTGAGAACAAAAAATGTTGATTCAAGATGTAGTTTTGGACATACGTCAGTTTTGATTATCCTGTATGCTATAACAAACCTCAAAAACAGTCAAGAAAGATAAATACGCATACAGATAACAGACTATATCGTTTATTAGCGGCAACAACAATTTTCTATCACTATCAAGACACTTTATCGACACTACAAAATCATATTTTTTTGTCACCAAAAATATTTTGGTAGGTTGTTAATTGAAAAAAGTATTGTATAGTTCCCGCAATAATTTTTTGTTATGTGTGTGCGCATACAAAGCCGTCTTATGTAGCGGGTTGGGCCTAAAGTATGTCCTTCCCTTGAGCAGAAACGACAAAAGGAGACAAGATTCTTCTAGCGTACCGGCGTATTACTTTATAGTATTCCAGAACATTACTATACAACGTTAAAAATAACATCTAAAACTAAATTTTCCTCCACACTGTTTTCAGTTTACCAGACTAGGCTGCTGTGTGTGTGTGTGTGTGTGTGTGTGTGTGTGCATATATTGTTGGTATTATGACGCTGATAAACTCCGACACAGTTTGACCGTTCGCCATGAAAGTTAGCACATCGAAGTGTTTTTTCATGGAGAAGGTTTTTATGCTATCCATTTTGTTTTGTAGCTCGTCGGTAGATGAAACTGCAGCGCATAAACTTCTAAACCGTTCAACTGATCGCCATGGGTAAACAGAAAATCATATATCATAGACATACAAACAGCATATGTCTGTTATTTCTCTGTGTCCACCACACTGTCATACAGCGCTATCCATTCCGCATTAACTCGCACTGTGTTAATCCCGGGCAACGCCGGTTGCTGCAACTAGTTAACTATGAATTTGACCTTGGAAACAACTAAGCGAGTCTTTCGCTAGTTCTCTATTCAGACCCTCGTACGAAACGAGCCTTCATTGTTAATGAAAAAAAGGTGAGAAAGTAAGGGCAGTTTCCTTTTAAAGAATGTTTGTCCCTGCCTGCTGACTTAGCGCTCGCGAAATTAAACCCACCTAAAGGGACCGGAAGATGGCGCCATAAATTTCCCGTTTTCTAAAGCTTTTTCTCTGCTCGTGAATGCCTCGTAAACTTTAAAATTTTCTCGTTACTCAGTGGTCTCTTATTCCCATGATTAAATACTTCTTGAGGGATGGTTTGAAATTGAGTAATCATTATCAAAAAATCCTAATTAAAAATGCGCATATAGATACAGGTAAAAAAATACTAGTCGTCGGAATATAAACAGCAAAATAATTTTAATCCAGTTTTCATTATAAACTTTAAAAACTCTAAAAACCAAAATATCAGTAGTTATCTTCTTTCACACGCAAGAATGTTATTTGAAAATGTTTTTAATCAGTGTAAAGGAAAATTATTTTAATCGGTGTAAAGAAAAATTCTTTTTACCACACTTTTATTAGCTTGACCTGTACGTATGATAGAATGGACTATGTTATAAAATCTTTCCATTCATTTTTACCCACTTTTCGACGTCCGAATGTGTTGAAATTTTGCATACATATAAATAACCTCTCCCAATAAACTATTTCGATAACTTAAAACCTTAGTGTTAAGGGGGTCTTGTGAAAAGGGGGGGGGGGGGGGAGTGTTCAGAGGGTCAAAAAAACCTAATTTCGAGCTATGGGTAATCACCATGTTTTTTTTTGTATCAATGAATTCGGGGAATGGTGGAAATTTTAAAAATCAATGTTTTTTTAAAAAAAAAAAAAATTGGAGTTTTTCCGATCCTAAAGGTCGGGTTATGGTGGAAAATGTGCCCGAAGTTTGGAAAAGGGGAGGGGGGGGGGGAGTGGTTAAGGCCCTAAAATTTCGAAAATTGTATAAATATACTGTTTTCTATTTCTTAGATAGGGTTATGGTGGAAAATGTGCCCGGGGTTCGTTAGTGGCAATATGGGTAGTATATCTGAAATTATCTGGCCACTCATCCGGAACAGCTATTTTTTTTAGTAATACAGAGTTGTGGTGCATTATTTGGCAGTTGGACAAAAAACTGAAAATAAAATTTTATTTTTAATTTGTAGTTCATTCAACGATAAAAGCTTTTTTTTTTTTTTTAGTTTTTAAACCTAGAACTTTATTATGTTCTACCCGTTCGAACTTCAGTTTTTCTGCAATCCAGTAGCTTACTTTATAAAAAACTAACAGACTTTTCTTAGGCAACCTATGGTTTGAATTTCACGATCTCACAAATATTTTTTTTACAATTGAAGTCGGTGTGTATTGAAACCCTACCGATCTTTAAGTTCCAAAATTTGTTTTGGTCCTCGGAATCGAACAGCAGGGAAGTTTGTTGTTGATGCCTTATGGGGCCTCCCTAGTAGCTTCAGAAGTTAGCGGAACACTATGTTTTTTAAATAATGATGGGACTTTATTGATCGACACTACGAATCTGAAAATTTTTCACCCACGAGAAGATACTACACGAACTGTCTGTATACTTTTACATTTATGTTTTTTTCTATCAAAATATGAAATAAAAAATCACCAACTTGTCCAACTTTGGGGCCATTTTATACTGCTTAGGAGAATGACAGAAAAAAAGTACAAGTCTAGAAAAAAATGTAATTTTTTTCTGAAGAAATTCATGTATTTAAAACATATAGTCATCGCTTTGAATTCCGAGATATCTTTTCCGCAATTTCTGCAAATCTTGAAAGTTTTCCACCGTCTCGTGCTGCCGCTCGGCGAAGCCAGCTCGCAGCCACAGCACAGGTAGCGTGGTGGTGGACCCTGGCCCGGGGGGGAGGCAGGCTACCTGTGTGTGCGTGCGTGCGTGAGAGGGAGACAACCCACAACCGGCACCGGTAAAAGATAATCCCATGACCGAAAGAAATTCTCAGAATTGCTTTTAGTGTGCCTCGCCACAGTACCATGTGCTCGACTTACTCTGTGACTATATTCGTGTATCTCTAAAACATTGCTTTTGTTTAAACTACAAATATCCTAAAGCTTACCATACTAGATCATGTATTACGAAATAAAGTATTGAAACTAATCAATCAACACATTGAAAGTTGTCCTACAAACTATTTATTGGTGGCTTTACAGTCTCGCTAGCTAATTCGACAAAAATTTTATTTAACTTTTAACATGAACATACACTTCAGTGTTTTCCTTCTATTTTTAATAAATATTCAAAAAACAATTATTATACTACCCAATATTTTTTTTAATTATTTTAGTTTTCCAAAATGATCTTACACATCTTACAACGCTGAAGAAAAATTTATACTGGTATTAACCAAATGGTTAACTATTTACAAAAGTTTTCATACTTAAAAATGTAGGTTTATATAAAATGTATCTTAAACTAAAAGAAAAATCATATTTTGAAAACTAAATGTTATTTTTCTATGCTTTTTGGTTAGATAGATATCTGATGGTCTTCTCTGTTTTAAAAATGTTCATGGAATGATAAATAAAAAATAAAAACAAGGGAAGATCTATATTAAATAAGCTAGTCAGGAGTATATATATGTTCCTCCTGGCGCAGGAGTCACGAGGAGTATTGAAGATGAGGTCAGTGACCGATCGCTCACATATGTAATTATGGATGGTACGTTATTAATTACAAAATTCAAAAACCATTTGGAAGTTAAAAAGTATAAATAGTGGCAATGTTTAATGAAGATGACGTAAATTTTCAGATAAACTTATTTCTACAGCTCGATTAATTAATAAGGACAGGAAATAAATTTTTTACAGCAATTATAAAAAATTATTAAAATTTTACAAACCACAATTAATTTATCCAAAAACAAAAATTAAGTAAATATTGCCCATACATTACAACATCCATGAAAGAACCTTGCAAATTATTTTTTTTAGATGCATTATTTTGCATTCAAGTTCTTTTTGTTTAATACTTCACCTACTTATAATTGTTACATATTTGGCACATGGTCCGTCACGCCCAATTAAAGGGCCTGAATTAATAGAACGCGTTTCTAATCAAATTTCACGCCTGTTACTTTACCTGCAACCCGGAGCAGTGTGACATAAATTATTGTACACTCAACTTAAATATTTATGAGTTAAAACAAAACATAACTATAACGGATAGTAAAAAAAAATGTAAAATTTTGAAATCTTGTTATGTTTTTATATAGTACACAAAGCAGTTAAACCATAAATTATTTGTTGTTGGAAAAAAAATCCGTAATCTTTCATGCTTTTTTCCTTGATTTTTATTTCCAGATATTTTCGTTCTAGAAAAAAAATTAAGGTAGCCTTATTCCAAATTTGTTATGATAGACGTTTGTTAACTAAGAATATAAATTCGCTGTACAACCACAGCTTGTACACAAGTCGTAAAAAAACATGGGTTCTACTTACAGGCCGTATTGAACTTATTAGGTTTATGACAAACACAACAGCAATAAACATATGGCTGAGTCTGCTTCCATGTACACTTTTTTTTAAGCTATCACTTTTAAAGCGGGTAAAGTGTACCTATCAAGTAGCTTAGCATTACCCAAAGTGAATGTCGTGCTCCAGAAAATGTTCGAACTATGTAATATTTGCATCACTGTTGCGTTACAGACCTGCAACTTTTTTCAGTGCGCGATGTCACTCTTATGTAAAAATATGTCGTGTTTAGCGCAAACGTGTTCGAATGAATCCACATCGAGCTGCCAAAGAATACCTATCGATGTCGGCAACCTACATAAGTATACAAACCATCGTTTACAAGTGTATTCATACGTAAGTATATAACTGGCGGCGGGCCATGATGCAGTTGGTTCTTCGCGTACAGTCCACTGACGGGATAAGAAGCGTCAAAGATCTTATATGGCTATTCTGTAAACTTGTATGTAATTTCACTGCCTGCTTTAGACAAACAACATCCATTACTTTCAGCTTTGGCTTGAAAAGAATTACTCCGGCCGGCTTTCTTATAAGACTTGTTTCAGCTCCTCGTGCGACCAGTGTGTATAATTTGTCCGCGGCCTTATCTTTGGGTGAAAGTTATTTGGAAGGGAAGTTGTGTTGGTAATGTTATTGTTCATCATGTATTACATAACAATTCGACTTAGATACGCACATGTGTTTTTAAAATATAGGTATGTTTAATAACTTGCAATAAAAAGTACCCATGTGTTGAATTTCATGTATTGAATTTTTTATTACATTATGTACGAACATAATAATTACAATATTTCATAAGAAATTTTTAACACTTTTTACAAAGCACTCTCTAATTTCTTCCACACCTCATGGTTAACCTTACTATTTTATTTCATGTTTCAGTTGATTTGAACTGTTTGGAATCATAATATGACGGACAATGAAGAATATTAGTTTCAGTAAATTTTATGAGAGGATTTACTTATTACATTAAATATACCTCAATTTTTACCTCAAAGGAAAAACTTGCATATCATTAAATGATAAATATTTGTTTCCCTTTAATATAGTTTATGAACATAACTTATTGTGATAATAGGCCTACCTATTAGTTAAATTGTGTTTTTGCAATGCTCTCCTATTGCAGTAAAATTCTTGGGCAAATTGAATAGCATATAGTCGATCTTTAACATAAGCTTTAGAATACATAAACGTAATAAATTATGTTCTCGTGATTTTAACAATTAAATATTTCTTCGCATGAAAAAATTAATTAACTAAAAAAATATTTCAGTAAATTTATACTCAAGGACTAAAAACGTTTATTTTAGTTTTAAAAAATATTGTATGTATGTATACTTTTCTGAAAAAAATATATTCAAGAAAACAAATTTTCTTCTTTTTTATTTTGATCTTGAACTTACTTGACAAGCAATATTGAACTTCAACTTTATACTTTCGGTATAGCACTTTTCGATTTATTCTTCTTCAAACGGGAATTAAATGTAATGAATAAATAGCATTTTCCTCTATAATTATTGCAGCCGTATACTGAAAAGTTTAACTTTCCTTTATTTGCATGACGCGGAACTCCTAACTAGACAAAACGTTTGTTATTTATTTTGAACGTAATATTTATGTTTCCTTTCGAACTTAAATGAAACTCTTAACATTTAATTTCATCAAAAGTTATACAATATAAGTATCAAGTTAAAATATTTTTAAGTGAAGTTGTGGCTATTTTGTTGTTGAAAATGACACTCTGAAGTTTGAATGAAAGTGAGAAATGATAAAATTATATTTGTAGTTAAAAACAGATAATTCATTTCAAATTCAATCTTTTGTACATGCATATTGCCAAATAAATTCCAAAATATATTAAATTCTATGCATTTGAATCTATAAGTATATTCTGCAGCATTAATTCCTATAAGCAAATACTTATTACGTACAATGTACTTTTAGTCCTGTCGTATAGTTATACAAAATGTTTTATCAAAATTATTGTTTCGTCTATGCGGTTATGGTTGAAAAAGAAAAAAAAGTAACTTATATTATTTTTAAATTCGGTTGTTAGTAAGAACACGTATTTAGTGTAATATGACATACATTACTATCGATAACTCTATTTTAGATTTATCTGTCTATGTTATAGGTATTTCAACTTGATTCTTTTTCTTCGGCTTATGACAGCAGCAAATTTTGTTTTATCGCATATGTAATGTTTTTATGTTTTGCATATTATAATTAATGAGTTAGTATTTGTTAGCGGGTGAGGCTTTTTCACAAATGGACGCGTTCTTGGCGGCTAGCAGGTAGGACGCGTGTATTACGCAGGCTGGATAGGGAAGTACGACTGCGGGCGAGCTCCATGATAGAAGCAACGGGAGTAGTAGCACTCGGCTATTTGTATAGGTTGGGATAGCTGTGCGAATGGTAGAACAGACCACGGGTCTATGGTGAGGAAAAAGGTCCCAAGATCGACATCCCGACGATGAGACCGTTTACGAACTGTCGATGGATCATCAGGAAAGTCAACAACTTGTTCAGAAACTTGAGTCCCTCTTTCAAAATTCAGTTTAATACCTGGAGATGACTATATTCGATGTTCTACCAAGCGAAGCAAACTCTTAATTCATTACTAGTTGATGTTTAATATTGTGACGCAAAATAAAATTGTGAATTAGCTTACTTTGCTCATGCCAGGTTTTACAAGATTGGTCAAAGTTAATTAAATGAATAAAAATTGTGTCCCTTTGCTGCTGGCTACCCGCAAGAAATTATCATGGTGAATAATAGATAATAATTTTAAGTCGACATGGAATATTATATGATTTTTATGGGATTGTGTTTTGGTAATGGTGTGTGTATTTATAAGAAACTGTCTTGTGTATTTTATTACATTCACTTCACGAAACGAATTGTCTGAACGTAATGTTATTGTTTGTTTGTTTCAATATTTCGTTTTATTGAACAATAATACATAGTTTGCCGCTTCGAGCGACTACAGAAATGACAATACAATTAGTTTACAGTGTTCCAAACATTTTAGTTTCCTCTACTGTACATGGGGCGAATATGTCTTATGTTATGTTTACTGAAACAATATCATTATACATGCTAAGTGAGATGTTGCGATTGAGTAGAAGCGAAAATATGTCTTAAAACCCTGGTAATGCTATGAATTCTATTCATTAGTTTACTCGGTGATCCGCAGGGTCTGTTGTTATGACTGAATACATGTGCACTTCCTCTATGTAGCGTGGCTTCATTGAGATGAAAGCATAGCTCACGTTGATGAAATACTTATTAATTAAAAAATAAAAATGTTATTTTATGCTTCAATTTCTGTTAGTGTCGTACACAGATTTAAAATGTAATGCAGAGTTCCTTAGTTTTATGTATATCGAAATTTGCTCATGTGTAGAGTAGTTATTAAAAGCATAAAAAACATTTATGACGAATTGTTGTGTATTATTTCCATTAGGCGTAACCATGAAAATAGATAAGATTTTATCATTATGTGAAACCTACATTTGAAATGTTGGCGTTTAAATATTTATAAAAGCGTGTGAACTCTTAAAGCGCTATTTATCTATTTAGGAAGTAGGTAGTTTCTTTGATTTTAGAAGGGTTTTTTTAACAAACAACAAAATTAATTCAAAAATTTGAACTACTGCAAGAAAAAAATACTTTATTCAATTTTTATTTTAAAATTAGCCTTATATTCTACCTTGCTTACACTTTATTATCGAAAAGGATTTTTTTGACAGAGATGAATACCGTAAATTAATACACAAAACAAACATGTTTTCGTATGATACAATAACAGCTAGTGACAGTGACGAAACCAAAATTATTTTGATAGTTTGTATAGAAAATCCCCAACAGTAGTGGTGGTATATGTAGGGATTTCGTTGTAGATGGGTACTATTTCACAATAAAAAGGAGTTATCGTCAATTATCAAAGCAGCCATGTTTCGTATCTTCTTTGACAGCCTAAATACAGCACCAAATGACGTACTTGGCTAAAAATTAATTCCAGCTGCATGTGTACATTCCGAGAGGAGGGGAGAATCTCAGGGTGGCCCGAACCTCCCTGAAATAAAAAAAAAGCCCATCGGAGGGTGCCCGCTTGGATTTGCAAAATCTTCACGTTATCGCGCGGGCCTCAAGGGAATCCTACAGATTTTCGCCCGTGATTCCAGCTATACATTTCACTGACACCTTGAGCACAACAGTCAGTGCACACTGAGTTCTTACATACCACCCGCACTTGTCTTCGATAAAATCTGAACTCAGGTGGATTCAGCATGACTGACTAAGCCTGCAGTCTGAATCCACCTGTAGGCTGCTGTTGCAACAGCTAAGAAATTTACACTGCTCGTAAACAGTCTGTATGTAACTCGGAACGGGATTCCAGTTCATTCGTGTATATTTATTCATCATATTATGCAACGTTAAAGTCATTAAAAAATATTAAAAAAATAAAATGCTAAACATGTAATAAGTGCCAGAAAATAATAATATGCTGTAATATTTAGTGTAACTAAATACGACGTGAACCCTAGAATACAAAGTTGACGATGTGTCGTTGGTGGGATCACTTGTTTGTTCCTGACATTTTTTTCTCTACAGAATTTTAAAGTGAGTTTGACATGCACTTTTTCTTCAGGAAGTAAGTTAAAAATTTGTTTGTCGTTATTGCGATTTCAAAAGTTGATTTGTGTCTAAGAGTAAAAATATTTAATATTATTTTCATCATTTTATTCCCAGTTTTATTACTCAATCTATTAGTAGGACGTGATTTCTCGTCGCGGTGCGGAAGACTTTTATGGATGAAAGCATAATGTTCGTGCAAAACCATTCATCACACAAATGTCAGTTCTAAAGTATAATGTTGTAAATTTTTTTTTAATTATAACAATTTTTACAATTTTTTTTCTGAAAACACAAGCTAACACATCAATTTTTGGTGACAATTTTTTGTAATGTATGTAAATCTATTAATTATGTAGAACATAATTAAAAAATAAAAATAAATGTTTTAAACAGAATTGACGATTGTTTGCATTTAATGGATATGGACTGGATCGCAACACTAATTTAATGTTTCAAGTTAATAAACACTGTCAGGAAGCAAGCAAGGCAATATGAGAACATTATCTTTTGGTTGAATGTAGCGAAAGGGAAAAACAGTCACCTTTCTTGCCACGATCTTGTTCGCAGATAACGCAGGTATAAGTCCACACAATGACAACCCTCCCATTATTCCGCCCCCCTCGCTGAAACGCCCTCTCCCCCCTCCTCCGCGGCGCAGGCGACAGGCTCAGGTATATCGCCACGCCCAACCACTGGCAGTAGCACGTGGCCAGTGGCCCACCGCGCTAAACATTTTTACTAGGGAGGCCCCTTATGGCAAAGGCATGCAGATCCATTTCGGGAAGCATGTTAGCTTTCTTCGTGACTGTGATTGTTTTGCTTCCCTGCTCAAAAGTCCGAGCGGACTGCTACTTCGCTGCTCGGGCCACGTGGACAGTGTAGGCTCGTAAAGCACTTTCCCCCCGGTAAGATGACGATGTGTTCAGGATGTCTCCTAGACCTGCACGACGCCGGTCGCTCTCGGACTCCCTGAGTCTGGTTGCCCGTGATTTACGACGCTTGGCTACATGTTTATGTCCCTGGTCACCGCTCGCGTGTGTGTGTGGGGGGGGGGGGGGATGCCCGTCCGAAATGTAATGGGCTGTTCAAACTGGCACTAAACTACTAACCCATTTAAAACGCCGCGGCATGGAGACTGGTTCCGGGGCGGGCCGGGATTGCCGCGGTCTTGACAATCCTAAAATACGACCGCGGCTGCAGTAATTGGCGCTTCGTAAACACGGGGGGAATTTTGGCACGTTCCGGCTCCGCGTTTCATCCGCCGTTTGTTAGCGAGATTCTTCTGTGCCCTGGCTCGCTGCGCTGTGATTGGACCGCGGTCTGCCTTGACACTCCGACGAACTCCAGCTCCCGTGTTGTGACTGTTTCGTAATACGAAGCTTTGCGGGCTGATTACGAACACACATTCCGCGACACAAGTCGCGGTTATACTTCGAAGGGCGTGGAGATTAGCGCAGGAAGAAGCTCCGTGATACGAAGTTAAACTCAGACCATTTTATGACGTTCTGACGTTATGACGTTATATACCGTCTGAGTAGGAACACACATTCATCGCACCAGTGCTACGTTATAAACCAAGTGTGTATCAGTTGGTGGTGTGCAACGAATAACAGGTTAGCGATGTAATTTTAGTTTAATAAATATTAAAATATTTTGAAATTTTAGTGGCACGATTATCTTTTTTATCATAGCTGGGACTGTTAAGGAGCCTAACTTATTTGCAATGAAGTTGAACGTAAGCAATATTTGAGGCTAGAAACTGTTTATCAGGGGCGCAACAACAGGGGGGGGGGAAAGGGTATTTTGCCCCCCTCCCTCTGAAACCTTGAAGTGGGGGCAAACGGGGGTAAAGAAAGTGCTGTGTAATCAATTTTTAGATATTAAAACTGTTTAAATAGCACCATTTTCCACCTTGAAATACAAATTTTCCCGGGGGAGGACCACCGGACCCCCCGCTTCAATAAGGGGGATCGATGATTCTTTATAAGAAGGTATATTGCCCCCCCTTTGGAAATTTGTTGTTGCGCCCCTGCTGTTTATCCATGGTTTCGTATGACAATACACAGGTATTTAAAACATTGACGACAAAAATTTATTTTGCTCAGTCTTTAAATTAAATGATTATCAAACAAAGCACCGATCGTTTAAATGCCCGAAATAAAAAAAGAGAAATTGTAATCTATCAGTGAATCAATTTTTTTGTGTTTCATTAACGCAGTAAGTAGTTTATTTAACGCACACGTTACTAAATATTCAGTGGTTGCTGGGCCTTTGACGTCCCTGATCTATGCCGTGGCACACGTGTCTCGCGGATCATAACGGAACACGCACCGCGTGATCACGGAACGCGGCACGTGTTGCGACGGAGCGTGGAGAACACCGCGGGCCTCCTCGAGTGGTCGTACTCAGCCCGCTGATGTGGTCACCTGTGTTACTTTCGCTGTCTTGTCCCTCTTTTTTGGTTCGATTTTTCGCTTTTGTATTCGTTTGTGCTGTCCTCGTTGTTTCCTGTTTTCAGTATCCTTGTGTCGGTTGTTTTGTACATTTTATCACTCGTTCAGTGGTTGTCCTTGCTTGTTTTTTTTTTTTAATTTTTATACTGACTATTTCTTCTTCGGAATCCATCTTCAGTGCCCTGGATCAATTTGTGACTGCCCCAAAATATCATTTTGTAAGTACTCTCCTGCCAAAATAATTAGTTACAGTGGAATTATTGTGAGAATGATTAAACCATTTCTTCATCGCGAAATCAGAGCAAAGTGATCACGAAATGAAAGAAACTCAGTCCTCGGCTCAGTTATTATTATTTCCTTCATTCAAGAAAACTAATACGTCCTTGAGTGTATTTAAAGCCATACATCATGCATGCTTGTCTTGAACATATGAATTATGGTAGCTAGTTCAGGACAGCGATGTGTTCAAAACAGCGATGTCACATTATTTTTGCAAATAACCTTTCGCGCGTAGAATATCAAGACTGGTAACGCCATAAACCAATAAATTCCTTACATAAGAAATGTATTTCCCTCGGGCTTCGAACATCGTGTTGTTTTTTTTTACGACGCCGCTCCTTCCGGAAATCAAATTGAATTCCTCTTGGTGCTAGGCAGAATGGTTTCTGCCTGAAGATGGATATGCGTAACCGTCCTGACTTTTTTGTACACATGCTTGGGCATTTGATGGTTTGAAAAAATATATATAGGATTTATATTGTTTTCGGTTTCTTTCTGTTTACCAGAATACGAAATGCTTGCGGTGTTTTAGATTCTATCAGCATCACGCCGCGTATAAAAGGAATTGCAGATGTTTTTTATGGGTTTTGGCAACTGAATCTCTGGTCTTAATTATTAGATTAGCACAAGCTGAACTATCAATGTACACTTTCCAATGACAATAGTTGCGACGTTTCGGGAACTGACATCTGTGTTCTTTAGTGCTGTCGTCGCTGTGCTGTCTATAGTAGGTTATTGGTTATCTTCATTGTTGTGTAAATATGTTTGCTGCGTTTGCGTTGTCCAGGTTTGTTGGGGGCCTGTATTTAACCTGTCTCGTTGTTAGCCCACTGTGTTCGTCTGTGTTGTTATTTTATTGAAGGTATACTTCTAATGCGACTTCCAACAAGGTTGCGTTAAACGTTTAACGCTCCTGGAGAGGGGGAATAGAAAGAGAGAGAGCGAGAGTGAATGCTATTGTAAGGAACTAAGTAGAGAGTAAGAAAAAAAATAGAAAGATCCTGACAGTTTGTAGTGTCGCCATATTTGTTTAAATTTTCAATACCCTTTTTGTATATTACAATTTAAATTGCAGAAATTTAAATTCATAGACACATAAATAGTGAGTGTGTCATTTCTCTATGTCCACGAGGTCTCGCCGCGTCAATTTTCTCTTTGGGGCGAACCCGTCCGCTTGGTTAAATAAACAGCTTTTATCGTTGAATGATTTCATGATTTATTTCATGAAAATCTGCTCTCATAAAAAAGTTAGTTTTATAGACATTCAATAGGTGTCGCTCTCTCTGTCTCTCTCTTTGAAAATCAATCTATGAATCGTTACAAATTTATTTCCTTTATTTTTTTAGTTTAATTTGATACAATATGATTTCACTAAAAATCAATTTCTACCCCTTCCTATTTTCATTTCCACATTACGAAGTTTCACTTCTTCCGCGCGGAGGGACTCTACGCACTATTTTTGCACGCAATTAAAAATTATATTTTAATGATGCCAAATAAGTATAATTTCTCTCGCGCGTACCTAAGTACACGCGCCCATTTTTTTTTCATGACTAAGTTCCTTCAACGGAATTCTTGTGCTGGATGATATTTAGAGGTAGACATTTTTTATCCGTTCTGTCGTCGTTGTGTTGTCCATATTACTTGTTCAGTTTCATCTTTGGTTCCGTTTGTTCGACATCAGTTGTTTTTCTTGTTTTCTGTGAATATTAATCTTCTTATTTTTATTTATTTGTTTGATTTTGGAATTTTTCCATGACAAACAGTGCAAAACTGCAATGACGTATGTCCAAAAAACTGCATTGTATCACGAGTTCTTCTTGGATTGTTTAGGGCTGACTTACTAGTTCTCACTACTTGCTCGAAGTCTAGACGCTTATCTTTATATCTGTTATAAAATATCATTACTCACAGTCAGAACTGGCCAGAACTTTTGGCTCTGTAATGAGAAAATTTTATTGAAGAATGTCAACCAAGCACAGGTTCGTACGCCTCCTTAATATCCTTAAAAAGTTTTTTATTTGTATTTAATAGTATAAGGGTTCTTGAAAGTCCTCAAATCTCACTAATAATCTAAAAAATTTCTTAATAAAGATTGATAGCAAGTAATGGATAAATTCGGGAATTTTGTTTCCGACTTAGAAGCAAACAACCTTTGCGCATGCGCAGTGTAATTGGCTAATTTCAGGCTACGTGATTAGAAGTTACATATACAAAAAAAAGTTTTGAATTCATTTTGCGTATATTGCATCTCACATTGAAACTAAAAATGTGTATTTTTACAGCCTTGCTTTGAACTTATAAAGCAGGTGTAGTTAATAATCGAATTAAATGTTAGAACTGCACATTTCATAGATTCCCAGAGATAATTCTGGATGATAGGAATTTACCTAACCAACAAAATTATATTTTGTGCATGGACTATTCAACATTGTTGTTTTCTTGAAGGATGGATTTTGTGATAAGCAAATAGTTCTTTACCTCTTGATGGCGTTGAAGGTGGTAGAGAAAAGGGGTCTTTAGAAACTCTTTAATTTGTTGATCGCACAAGAGGGCACGAACCATAAAGCAAATAACGTTACATAAATACTTGAAGTGCGAGTGTTATCGGTTAGTAAGGATTACCATGTAATTCTATTTAATTAATAATTGTGTTTTTTAGAGACTAAATTTGAGCGATGTATGGTTAGTGTTCGCAATTATTTAATGTTGTGTACCATTTAATAGCCGTGTAAAAAAAAACCTGTCGGGATGGAGGTGTCTCTCGGGTGAATGGTGCTTGAAGCGAAGAGGCGAACGGTTGTTTGCCTTAGCGGAGTCTCGTGTCCACTCCTCGAAGTGGCGGGAAGTTTGCTCTTGATTGCGTGGGGTTCTGCTTTCATTATCAGCTGGCTGCTTCGTGAGGACTCCCTGGTTCTCCTCTTCTGGACGCCCGCCCAGAAAATAGTGCACGGAAAATAGTTCCTGAACATGCAGTAGTAATGGGTTGATAAATTTTTTCTCGCCGATTTTCTGGCTAGTCCAGCAAATTTTCGGCGGCGGCCTGTGTGGCTGTAATTAGCGAACCACTAGACAGTTTCACCTCGGAATGCCTTATTATCTGTCTTCTGGAGACAGATACGTCACTGAAACAAAAACGGTATACCGTTTATTTCACTAGGAAAAATATTTTTTTAATGGCTTCTTTAATGGCTACAACGATTGAGTGAAAAAAAGAATAGCCATACATCAACCAATCCTAGAAGACAGAAGAATTTTTTAGACCTTTCAGAAACATTTTGGTACTATTCATTTTCCGCAAACTACAGCAGTAATTTTCTGTGTCCAATTACAGTATAAGTGGATAATTCACGTATTAATTTCGTAGCAAGCTAAAAATTAGATGGCTTAATCTTTCTGCTGTTACTGCAACTGGCCCACTTATCAGGCGTAGTTCTCTGTGCCATAATTAACACGCAACTTTAGCACACGGTTAGCAGCCAATGGGCAGGTAATTGAACCCGCGAATTTAACAGTCCAGACTGGGACTGGAAAGATTCGAAGGTTCTTTGGCCTCTGTTCTTTAACCTCTGGAATAGATCTCACAGCCATCTGTCTACTCTGGAAAATTCCACCTGTTCAATGGCTAGAGCTATTAAATTACCAGCATCGCCTTATTAATGCAGTGATTGATTCTCTCGATTTCAGTCCTCGCTTCGATCCTTGGCCGATGCGAAAAAAATTATTTAGGTAAAAAAGATATTTGTTTGGTTAAATCTGACGGAAAGTCCCCATTAACCGGCCGCCAGAGAACCGTCGATTTCATATTGGTCGTCATATTGAAAATGTTTAATTATTAAATTATAAATTTGGAAAGTAAAAACAAATTTTAAAAATCGTAAAATATTACATATTGATGTATTTGTTAATTTTATCGATTCCCGTCCATATTTCAATGCTTGCCAGTTCTAAGAGCAACAACAGCTCTAAATCATTATTTAAATTACTTTTCCCAATACCTTTTGACGAGTTTAGGCCAATTAATCATCCTCACTACAAAAAATAACTCTAGATACAAGACAACTGTCAAACGAAATAAATATATTATCGGTATCACTGGCCTGCAATGCTCCATCCCGTGAGCCAATAGCTGAATCAGCAGAAATGTATAAGTATGTGAATTTTAGCTCATCGCGAACTGAATCCGGAAATTTTCTAGTCTCCACCAATCGTCAGAAACCTGCAAACTTTGCATTATTTCTTGGCACCAAGGTAGTTTGCACATCGTCTAACATAATCAGCTCAGTGATAGGGTGCTACCACGTCGCACCCGTCGCCTTTGGTGTATATGGTTGGATTAGGGTTTATTTTAAAGTTTGTTTTTCAGGATGTGTCGAACCATGATGCAATTATTGAGGCCATCAAAATGTATGACAGTTCACAGTCTATTTTGTTAGAAAAAAAATAACGAGATTGTGAACACTTTAAAATTGGTTTTACAAATTTCCTATGAGTTTAACTTTTTTATTAAACATATTTATATGGTGAAATGGAAAATATTATGAGAAATAACTTTACCATTCGCAATTTCTGTTTACGTCCATACATTAGTAAACTTCCGAAATATTTCTCACACAGCTGGTTTCTACCAATGGTGCACGTAAAAGATAGAAAATGTTTGAACTTAAGCGTATTGGTGAAATATCGCGCGAAATGATAGAGTGGTTAATTACTTGACATATAAGTAGAGACCTGAGAAATTAGCAAATTCATTTCGCGATATGCTAGAATCCGAACAAATGTAACTTTATTCAGAGTCTGTGATTGGCTTACAGTTTATTTGAAGTACTTTGAGCCAGTGAAAAACCTTGAAGAAAGGAAGAATCAAATCGCAAGCATCCCAGTTGACAGGTCTCACGAGGCAATAGACAATGAGAAGATGTAATTTGCCTGAATATGTAGGGGATCGTGGAGTCCATCCTAAATTCCAACAAAAGCACGAATTTTTTCAATCTCTACTGATTAGGGAACTGCAAAATTCGATTACATTTCTCTCACACGAACGTGAGCATTGTCAAATCGATGACATGCGTTCATTTGCTGGTGCAACAGTTAACTGCTTGTCTGGGTCGTGTGCGATTTGGTTAGATGATTCATTAGGTGTTTTGTCTTTGGCTGCTAGTTTTCCAGGATTTGTCGAGTAATACGTAGGAACAGGAAAAATTCGCTGTTACAATGCCATCTAGGATAGACTTCACAATCCTCTATGTACTCGTGCAAATACCACCTGCTCATTGGCTTCTAACTGATAAGACCTGATAACTAGAGTGCTGGTAATTCGAATCTTGTATTGCTGAAGATTTTTTATTGGCTCAAGAGTCCTTCAGTTGAATTGTGGTCCAATCACTGAACCAGTATGAACGTAAAAGTGTTTGGATTATACCATGAAGTGAAATAAGTCAGCGAATTTTTCTCTAGTAATACGTAATCCAATGACAAGAGCCATTCAAGTCCAGCCTGGAGCCTAGCAACAATGTTAATTTTGGCAGGTCTGTAGTAATAATCTTCTCCAGGAAGCTGTTTGGCGCGATCGACTTCTCGTAGATTGGCATTCACCTCCCCTCCCCCTTGTCGGGACTCAAAAGCCCATGGCAGAGTGTGTATCCCGTGCTCCACCGGAACACAGTCGCGGTAGCAATCTTCCACGCCTGTTGGCGCCCGACAATTGGTGGTGCGGGTGGCGTGGTGGTGTTCTCCCCGCTATTAATGCACGCCCTTTGTTATCTCGGCCTGTGGTTGCCCACGTCGGGTGCCACCCCGTGACCGCCCGTGTGAAGCGGGCAACCCTCTTGGCGCATGAACCACCCAATTACAGTTGCCCGTAGCCTCCGAACGTCACTCGTCCGTCAACGCCACGCATATAACCGACTTGTAGTTGTGTTTGAACTGGATTTCTAGGGGCACGCATTTTTTTGCGGAAAAATCTGAACGCCTATTAGCTATGTCCGCAACAGCGGTTCTTCCTTCTGATTGGCGACCGTCTGCGAGAGAGCCACTCAGGAAGTGTTTGCTTCCGCACTGAATTACTATGATTGGTGTTGTAACAGTAGACATGTATCTGAAAGAACCTCGCCCAATCAAGAAACACAGACGATGCTACAGTGTTTCAACTTCGAGCTACACTCGGAATCTTTTCGCGAATAAAACATGGCCCTATGGATTTCAATTCAACAACATATTGTTATTATTATTATGTTATTTCAATCTTTAACAGTATGGTTAGCAATTTGTTTGGTGAAAACCAATCTCTAGATGAAAGTGTACTTTAAATGCAAATGCAGTGATTTTAATTTCAATACTTTTAATTTGAATTAAGCAAAAATAATTACGTAGAGAACGTGTGAAAATAATAATTTTACTAAACTTATTTTAAGTTGTGCTATTCATCGAATTATGCGCGACGAGTAGAGACGGCGAGATGTAGAATCAGCCAATGAGCACACATCAGTTCGATTGCGCACACGTGTTGTGGATTCTAGCCTGGCGCCGGAAAATACCGCGGGGTGAGCAAGGCTCTTGTTAGTTGAATGAGACAGTTTTGGATGATACTGGGGACGTTGTCTCTTACGGTGCTGTATCGGAAACTTGCAGCAGTCTTCACCAGAGAGTTCGATTCCCGGTTGACAGTTTCACATAGAGGACCAGCACGTGAGTCGGCATCTTTCTGAAAGCTGGACTCACAATCATCCGTCCGTCACCCGTCCGTCCACAAGCCGAGCGATTCACAATGAACCGCACGCCCGTCATTATATTTTTATACTTGCTTCTGCCAACTAACTAAAATATTTAATAACATTTATCTTAAATGTTTACCAGTCTGACGATCATGTACGCTAAGCACTTACAAATGATCGAACAAGCTCTAAAATCTTTATTTCAATATATTTTCTAGTTAACGTGCGTTATTAATTGCTTTTGTGTCTCAGAAGAATTTTTTGTTTCAAAATTCAATACTTACAATCGTGTTCATAGGTAAGTTAAAACACGATGCGAAAGCATCTAAACAAATAAACAAAACAAAAAAAACTTTTAAAATAAAGGCAATGCCTTTCAGACATTTTTGAGGTTATCATTTCATCCATCCGACAGGGATTTTTAAACGGACCAGTTGAATTCATCGGGCCATCTGATTGGCTGCATGTCACGTGATCGACCGACGGGCGTATGAGACGGATGATTGTGAGTCCAGTTCAAGACTGAGTGTTCCAAGGTTATTCGCCTGGTCGGCACAAGTTATTGTCCGGGAAGTTTTATTGGAAGCGCCATAGGGCGCTCTTGCGCTGTGTTGTGGGGACGCCCAATCAAGCGCCATTGAATGTCTTCGCCTCGGCTGGCATGCGACCAAGGACCCAGGGGCAGGGGGGAGGAGCTTGTTTGTTCATGCTGCGCTGCGCTCGGTTGAACAGTCACATATAGATGGCCCACGTGTGATTGAGCCCTTTGTCAAGAATCCGCGTCCTCTCTGTCGTTGTATTCCACCACCAGCTTCCACTTCAAAACTCTACCAAGTAAGTATTCAGGCCAGTGATACCAACTTTTTGGTATCTATAAGACTGTGAAGATTCAAGTATGAAGTCCCAAGTTTTAATTTTTACCACACGGTGAAACTTCAGACTCGGGACGGGAAAACAAATTGATCTTTTGTCGGGTTGAATTTGAAAAAAACCTTAAAAATATTCGTGCGTACCTCTGCAGTCGGACGCGATGCAATGTGACATGCTCCGGTTGGCTTAAATCTGACGGCATACCAGTTATAAAAGTAAGGCATACAGTTAGAAGCCAAAGAGTAATTATGTAGAGGACTGTATATGGTACCCTAAAGGTCACTACCTGAAAATTTTTCATGTCCCATTTCAACAATTTTTATACCCATAGATGGATACTCGTAAATTACGCGCGTAAATCAAATTCTATTTGAAGCCCAAGTTTTTACATCTTCATTTAGAATACAGATAGTATAAATGAATAACAGGCCAGGAGCAACATAACGTTCTTATCGAATTCATGATGTCATTGAAGAATAAAATGTATTTTCTTGTAAGCACAAGTAAAAAAAAGATTAAGGTTTCGAGATATCTCCATTCTGTTAAACGAAGTTTAAATGAGAAACCGGGAAGACTACAATTAATTATAATAGGGAAGGGGTGGGAATCCCTCTCTCTTTACGTTTGGACTTTGACTTCGACTTTTTTAATTTCACCTGCGAGCCAAGATTCGTCATAACTCCCCCGACTGCATCCGTCACTCCCTGGTTCATCGACTTGCGCTTCGACCTGACTGAGCCAACAAACCAAACTTCAGAAGAGGATCGACTTCGCACGTCTACAAAAGGTCTTTAAGCCTGCTTGTCTTGAACCAGAGGGCTCTTATTTAGTATCATATTTTTTAACATACGTCATTGCAGTTTTGCACTGTTTGTCATGGAAAAAAAATTATACAATGCAAAATAAGAAATAAAAATGAAAGCGTAAACCCACAAAGAACAGGCCTATATCAGCTGATGTCGAACAGATGGACCCGACGATGAAACTATTATGGACAAAACAACGATGACAGCACATACGAACACGGCGGGTGAACAAAGACGAGACAGTTTCAACAATAAGAGTAAATGCAGACAGACAACAAACCTGGACAACACAGCAAATATATAAAACACAACGATGAAAATGAACACGTGTTTTGGGGCGTGTCAAAACTACTATGGTCAAATGAGCATAATCAAATCAAGTGTATAGTAGTAGTATGCATGCCAGTCTCATTAGGAATTATAAGCGAACTTTGCAGGTCCTTAGTTATTGTGTGTAAAAGACCATCAGGTTGAAATTGGACTGTTTATTATGTCAGAGAAATTTATTTATTACCTTGCCGCTGAAAGAACCTTGCATGGTCTTGACAAAAATAAACTCAACTTTAACGTAGAATTATATCTATGTTTTGACTGGGGAAAATAATTACGCCATATTAAAAGTCCAATTAAAATAGTACAGTGTAATCTCGACTTGAAACAATTTCGCGATTAATCGTCATCTACAACCAAAGCCATTTAAATTATTCATGCAATGGGGAATTTTAATTTAATGTAATTTTTGGGACATGCGCCATTGCAGTTTTGCACTGTTTCTCATGAAAAAATCCCGAAATCAAAAAAGTATAAAAAAAGTGGTTGTCTGTAAAGTCGGTTTACGGACGATAGTTTAACGTGACGTCATAACAAAACATTGATGAAATGATTGCATACTTTTATGAATAAAATTGAATCATTTTTATTGAATTATCACTATTTTGTATGGATACAAAGAAGGAGTGAAATGAAATCTACAATTTAATTGATAAATTTACTTTTATTTGCACTCATTAACTCAAATATGTTTATAACTTTAACGAAGAGATTATTTTAACTATAACTTTTATACATGTTTGCTATTTAACTTCTTCCAATCTGTGTTATTCTGTTAAGGATAGGACGATGATAGGAAAAGTAGGAAACGAATGGGAGTGTTTCAAGTTTAATGTGCCTCGAAAAAGTAAAATTGATGTTTTTTTCCAATCGAGTGGAAGAGAGATAGATGCGGCGCAAGCGTACAATGAGTGTAACGGGACACGGCGTAACGGGACAATGTACGTAACGGGACAATGTACGTAACGGGATAATGTGCGGAACGGGACAATTTTTCATGCGTACAGCCGGCGTATTTCGATTTATTAGACGTCACGTCAAAAATGAAGATAAAAAAAATTTACATTTTTCCATGTCAAACGGTGCAGTGGCAGTCCAAAAAACTGCAGTAAATACAACCAAAGTGTTTTCCTCGCTCGAGATGAGAATGTAGGTAAGACATGTAGCAATCGTCGGTGACGTGATTGCGCGCGTGTGTGGATCGCCTGAAGTCGCCCCCCGGGTCGCAGGTTGATAGGCGCCCCTCCCTCCCTCCGCGCGATCCGTCGTGTCCGGCGGACATCCGGGTCGGACGCGGCGGGGACGTCGACCTGCGGCGGAGCGAGTGTACCTACGTCGCCGTGTGTCGCGCGCCCCGGTGCCGAGGGTCACAGGTCGATACCTGCCCCCGGCGTGACGCGACTGTGCGAGCACCTGGTCGGGTTCCTCGGGTGGTTCGGAGGCCACTCACTGCCACACTGTGCGTAGCCGCGTGACTTGAGACCTGCGGGTGTCACGTGGGAAGAGCGTTCAGCTCTCAGATTAAATCTCACGTTGCACTGTAAAAAAAATTGACATTTGCAAAGGAATTCCTGAGAAACTAAGTTGCCAAAGATATCACTTGTAAATCTGCTAGGCAGAGCTATGTACCGTTTGTAAGTTCCTACAGCTCTGCTTTGCATTTTTACAAGTGACATCGTTGGCAACAGAGTTTCCAAGGACTTTTCTTGTAAAAGTAAAAAAAAAATGTTTTTCAAGGTTTGGACATAACAATCATTTGGGTAAGCCCAAGTGCTGCTAGTTGGTAGGGACTCAGAAAGTAACCATTGCTGGTAGTTAGTCTCGAGGACGATTGATAATTAATCATTTGTCAAGCTTTATTAACACGTAAATCGTTGTATTATGTGCATATCCAGTTTGGGGAAAAAATCTTATGTATTTTAAATTTTGCGCTGATAAAATAATTATTTAATACTTTTTGGGACCTACGCCATTGCTGTTTTTCACTGATAAACATGGGAAAAAAAAATCAAGAATGAAAATCAAGAAATAAAAATGAAAATATAAACCCACAGAAAAAAAGTCTAAATCTGATGTCAAACAGAAGGGCCTATTGTTTCCTGTGGGTTTATGTTTTCATTTTTATTTCTTAATTTTAATTTTTAATTTTTAATGCAGAACTGCAATGGTTTATGTACAAAAGAGTGTATTAAATAAAAATCCTCCATTGCATGAATCATTCAAAGAACGGATAAAACTATGGCTGTTAATAATGGAACATTTTTTGTATTATGATTCATTAGCAACTTAAGAGATTCAAGCACGAAAATGGCGAATGGAGATAATTAATCAACTGCCACCTGTTTCATAACTGGCGGAACATTAGGTCTTAGGAAATTGTGCTATTGCAGTCAGGTCTTGCAGTCTGTCACATAGCTCATTAATGTCTATGTAAGTGTAATTTGTGCCCTAATCACTTGCCTTAAACACACGGAACTGTGATAAACTATGTATAATATACTGTACGAGAATAATGTTGTGGTTGGTAATTTAGTTTCGGTAGAGCTATCTTAAATTACAAACCCATTACATAACTGTTCTGCTGTCCGTTCTCTGCTAATTTGTCTCATTTTGACCGCAAACTTTTGCCACTGCACAGCCTGGTCGGCAACACAAAGTTCAGCCAGGCTTAACTGAACACTTACGAAACCAACCGTCGGAAAAAGTCACTCCCCTTAACTGGAAATGTTCAGCTTAAACTATCGAAGAGCGCTGATTATAAAATATGCAGGGATATTCGTAAAATTTAGGATAATATTCGTATATACACGGATGCTTAGTTTACTTAAATTAAACACGAACTCTCCAGAAGCATCTTGGAGTACAATAAAAATTAAAATGTATTAAATCCACAACAGAACTCTCTTCTTCCTCCTATCAAGTTTTTGTTTACTACGGAACACAGACCTTATAAGACGGAATAAAACGAAGTGCCTACGAAGAACTTGCTTATTTTTAAAAGAGGCAAGTAATATCTAACTAGTGATCTGAATATTATATTTTAATTGTAATGTTTCGCTTTGGTGTGCCCTTTCGTCATGGAGTAACGTAAATATATACAGCCATTTTTATGACACCTCTTCTAATGTATGTTGTATCATATGTTTATGACGTAACAACGTCTAATAAATCGATGAACGCCGGCTGCACGCACGAAAAAGTGTTCCGTTACGCACATTGTCCCGTTACGCTGTGTCCCGTTACGTTCATTGTACGCTTGCGCCGCATCTATGTCTCTTCCACTCGATTGGAACAACCATCGATTTGACTTTTTCGAGGAACATTAAACTTGAAACACTCCCATTCGTTTCCTACTTTTCCTATCATCGTCCTATCCTTAACAGAATAACACAGATTGGAAGAAGTTAAATAGCAAACATGTATAAAAGTTATAGTTAAACTAATCTCTTCTTTAAAGTAATAAACATATTTGAATTAATGAGTGCAAATAAAAGTAAATTTATCAATTAAATTGTAGATTTCATTTCACTTCTTCTTTCTATCCATACAAAATAGTGATAATTCAATAAAAATTATTCAATTTTATTCATAAAAGTATGCAATCATTTCATCAATGTTTTGTTATGACGTTGTCTTTTTAAACTATCGTCCGTAAACCGACTTTACAGACAAACAATTTTTTTTGGAACGTTACTATAGTGATACAATTTTTTTTGTTTGCAGATTTCCCGTGATAAAAACAATGTGGAACATAGTTCCGTCCGTGCTGGAACTGTTCTGTCGCCATGCATTAAATAGAATCGACCGTGACGACGCCCCCCACCCGCGCCGCTCCGCGGTGCTCCACTATCCGCGGCGACGAGCGTACTCGCCTCGCCCCGGCCAGCGCCGGCGGCTCTCGGCGGGGGCGCGATTACACTAGCTCATTTGCAGCGCGCCTCTGTCCGAGTGTGTCGGTCCGAGTGTTTGAGCTTCTTCCTCGGGGCGCATTCTGGCGGCCGCCCCCGCAGTTAGCGCTGGCGGGCCGCGGTCAGCCCCGGGGATGCCGGCTCGGCGACAGACCCCACACTCTCACAAATGTGCGGTCATGCTCCTCGATGGGGGACAGATAACGCCATCTAGGTTTCAAAATATTTGAGGCCATACCAAATTTTCATCCAAATAATATTGAATATTTTGCCTCGCAAAAAAGCATTGCAAATAATTTAACAAGGTGGCTTAAATTTAAAGTGAGTGGCAGCTGAATTTTTTTTTCCCTCTGTGAAGTCACTGGCGCTTGGTATTGAACTCATTTCTAAGGATGACTTACAACCCTGCGCGTTGATCAGGTGGGGGGAGGGGGGTAATGAAGGCCCCGGCACCCCTGGAATTAAGCAGCCCCTAACTGAGAGGGTCCGCTTGCGCTTGCAAAACCGTGAAAAACGTAAACGTCATAATTATGTTTTATGGAAAAAAATTTCTATGTTTAAACTCCTCCCCCCCCCCCCTTTTGTGAAGATTCGCCTCCCCCCCGTAAAAATACATATTTGCGCCCATGACTTCAACTGTAATAAAATTGTCAGTTGACCATGGTATCAGAATTTATAATAATGTATTTATGTTGGAAAGGGCATGTATATTCGCGGAAAGATTTCTAGACTAGCTGAGTTGAAACATGACGACCTAACCACAGGTAGTGTAACAACATTTTTTTTTAAATAGTAAAGAAGGATTCGTGATTGGACGGATTTGTTTCAGGCACACGTGTACTGCCAGCGCACCAATCACAGTCATTCAGCTCTGAAGCAAACGCATCCTGGTCAAACTTCTCGTGCAGACGGTCGCTAATTACAAGGGGAAAAAAACGGTGTGGGCAAACCATATTGCAGTCTAATAGGCGTTCAGATTTTTTTTTTTTGAAAAAAATGCCTTCCCATAATCATTGTTCTTTGCCTTAACAAATTCCACTCTTTAGAATCAAACGATAAAAATTTGTTGTATCTCAAAAATTCTTATATTGAGATTAAATATTTTGGTATCAACCCCTCCCTCTTAAGGTGAAATATATTGCTAAGCTATACAATTGAATCGGTAACTTACCATACAAATATCGTACATTTCCTTTTTGTTACTTCTTGCTAGACAAATTTAGGAGAAGTTACGTGATTATGTCCCACACAATTGTAGAGATTAATAACTTCCTTCCATTGCATGTTTATGAACGTTATCGAGAAAATATTATATAGTGTAGTCATGCCCGCATTCGTAAATATGTGGAGCATCTTCCTCCGCACAGCTCTTGAAAGGGTAGAAAAACTTTTGTAACGACAAATTAACTACTATTAAGAAGTAGCTGGTTCAGAAGTCTCATAAGTCGTCAGTCATAACATGATGAATCTTGAATTTCATTTTTACCGTCGAGACTTAATGTTCACCTTTTTTATTGTTACATCATAGAGAGTATTTTTTAAAAATATTTTTGACTTCGTTTCACCACTGACTTATAACTAATTTAAAACTGGATTGACACAAACGAATTTACATGAACTTAAAGTATAAATGCTGAAGCCATGATATTAAAAAAATTGATATTTTTTGATAACTTCACTGCCGCGGTAGTTTTCAAAAACAGTGTAAAATAAAATGCGTTAATATATATGTCTTTTCGTGTTTTAATTATTATTATTTTTTTTTTTTTGCTGAACGAGTCTCGTAGGAATTTTGTTCAAATATTGTGAACATTTTACAGCTATTGAAAACAAAATTCTTAATTATTTTAATCGCATTGGTATATTTTACTACGAAATAGTTCAACTATTTATTTTACTGATATAATTCAGGATTGTAGACACAGTTTTTCCTAGTTGATTTATTATTTCGTTATTCTGTGCAGCATGTATAGAATGTGGTTCAACACTTAAGAAAAATATTAAAGTTTTCTCCCCATATGCAATATTGCCTACTGACAGTACAAACCATTGCACTCGTACCACGACTACACTCGCCCTGAAAGCCTTCAAGCATTAATGACTGCTAATGGAACAGTTCGTCCAACTGCATGGGACACATAAACCATTGATGCTTTGTTCCGCATTTCTACGAGCAGCCAGTCCCAAAAGTAAAGGCTGACAACATCCCCGGGCAAAGATTATCTCAGGTGATCCTTAATGGATGTTGCTTTCTCTTTAATTTTTTCGACGTGTACAGGTCATAGGTTGTTGTAAAAGCGCATGGTGTTTATATGTGAATACAGAAAAGAACGTATATGCGGTGCATTTATTTTGTTAGTGAACATAGTAGTCTCTCTTTCATTGTGTCTTTCGCGTGACCGTCATTAGTAACATTAATGAAAATTACGGGATTACGAATAGTATACTCAACACTGGTTGATTTTTCTGTGTATCGATGAGATGGTTTATTTTTCTGCATCTTACTTCTTACAAAATTTCAACTTTCGATTTAAATGCACCATTGCCTATTATATACTGTACTCAAATACATGTTAATTAATTTGTATATATTGTTAGTAAATAGCCGATGTTTTTACGGACAAAAATTTCGTTTTTCATATTCATATGAAATATTTTCTTTTACTTTGGGACTTCAGTCGTAATTAAAATCACACCGTAAATGGGCGAAATTTCTTTAAATCGATTTTCCTTGTTCCTAAATTCCGATAAAATAACTATTATCTTTGTTAAACAGTTTGTAAATAACATTTTATTAAGTCACTGAAAAATACTTTTATGGCCCACCAAAAAAGGTTATGTTTAGCCTATCTGTTAGCCAGTTAGGTAGGGGTGGATGAAAAATAATACTTCAAGGCTTTTTTTATTGCTTCCTCAAAAGAAGGCACACAAATTGGTAGCTAACTTAGCATTTATTTATTTTCAAAAGATTTAGGTTTGTAATTTCAATCGTGGGCATAGTTACCGTGGTTGGGGGGGGGGGGGGTGACCCCGGAGGAGAGACTCTGGAATCAAAAAGCCCCTCACATTGGAAACATTATTAACTGTGAAACGGAGATGATAAAAGTCATTATGACGCCAGAAATAAGTTTTAAGGGAAACTTTCTGAATATTATAAAGTTTTCCGTTCATTACAGGAGTATTGGTACAGACTGGAAAAATTCGCTGTTTCAGTGACCTCCAGGATACGATTCTCTGCATACATGGGCAAACGTCGCCTGTTTATTGGTCGCTAACTCGTGTAACTTGTGATTCGATTCTTATATTTGATTGAGAGTCTCAAAGTGGGCCATAGTTCTCCAGATTAAACGTGAACCAATAGCGGAAGCAGCACAAAAGCAATAAGTATTTTAATTTTAACATATCTCGAAATGAATCCGTACTTTTTTTCCCGGTCTTTACAAATCGGCCTAGACCGCCTAGCGAGATCACTTGTTTCGGTCATCACCGGGCCTCAGATTTCCCCCTGCGAATTCTACTGGTTTACGGCCTTGACTTTGATTATTGTGGGCTGCTGGATATTTTCCCCCAACATTACATCAGCTAATTTGGCAAAAAAAAAAAATAATTGGTTGTCTATAAAGTCGGTTTACGGACGATAGTTTAACGTGACGTCATAAAAAAAATTGATGAAATGATTGCATACTTTTATGAATAAAATTGAATAATTTTTATTTTAATAATATGAGAATAAATACTTGTAATTATACTAGTAATCAGATTTTTAAAATGCAAGAATAATTAACCTTTATTGCCGAAATTGTTGTTGTAATAAGCAATGAAAACCACATTAACTTTTCACTTCACTTTATAAACAGTCGACGAAACAGTTCACGTGTAGATGTAAGTTGTGTGCTGCCACTGTCTTTCTTCTCCTCGGACGCATAGGCCAATCGAGTGGAAGAGAGATAGATGCGGCGCAAGCGTACAATGAGCGTAACGGGACACAGCGTAACGGAACAATGTGCAGTAACGGGTTAATTTTTCGTGCGTGCAGCCAGCGTTCATAGATTTATTAGACGCTGTCACGCCAAAAAAAGTACATGGATAACACAGCGTAATTGGGAGGGTTTAAGTTTATGTGTTTTAAGAACATGACTTTACCCATTTCTGCAAGAAGAGCGGGCGTCGGAACCTCCGGCGTGTCGTGAATCCTCAGGATGTTCCGAGCAGCCGGACAGTTCGTGATCCGCGCGCGGATGGATATCACGTGGGCCGTGGCTCGAACTGGCCGCGTGTGACATGACGCGGCAGTCGGACGCCGCGGACGAGAATAGGTTCGCTGGGCAAGTGCGTGTTCGGGAAGAGGTCCGACGACGAGGCGCCTGTGTCAAGTCTGAGGCTGGGTCCATTGCCCTACTGCAGACACTAGCGCACGAACACCTTGCACGGCGTAAACAAACGTTGCGCGTGAACGGGAATAATTTTAGTAAATGTGGACGCAGCGACGCACGCCAATAGTCGGTTTTCTGACAAACATCAAAGGCTTTTCGCTGCATCGAGATCTCGACGCGGACGAATGGTTTTCCACCCTCAGTCTTTACCAAGTTACCAGTGAGTTAATAATGTGTGAATCATTTTTATTTCGGATGCGGTAGCATTTTTTAATATTTTTTGTATGAAAACATATTCCTTGTCAAATTCCATCCTTATTTCTAAGCACAACTGCTTAAGGCGCCCGCCTAGTCAGGGCTGTATCTGTGTTATAGTGAGGCGGGATGATAAGTGCGATTCTCGCTGGTGCCTCTAGCAGGACTCGTCCACACAGAAAGAGCCTCGGTCGGTCTGCCGAAGGCTGGTTGGTACTGGGTTCATTTCCCACCTGAGTTAACTAGTGCTGCAGACACGACAACCTCGGTGGTTCCCCCTGCACTGCGGTGGTGCGCCCCCGGTGATATGTCCGCTTGTCACGCCATGCCCCGGGTCACCTGTGGCATTTCAGGGTCTGTTTGCAAATACCCCCTTCCCCCCCAAAAAAAAATCCCCAATAGTTTACCCCCACGGCCGGCCCAATCGCAACCGCAGAGAGGATTGATCATCCGCACAAACTTCCTACTTCGGCTCGAGTCGGAACTTCTCTTCTCTCCGGAGAAACCAACTCTTCATCCTTGTTTGATCTTCTTTCTCGCAGCGTAAATCCACCTTCATGGAAGGTAACGATTTTACCTCAGTATTTTTGGCGATAGCAGTTGGCATCCTACCATGCTTATTTTTTTTTTTACTTTTAAAAAAAATCGGTTGCAAATCTATAAATATATTATATAAGCGAATTTTTAATTTACACTTTCCAGACTGATCATTGGGAGACTTAACATGTTTTACGGGTTCGCTGATTTGTTGACTGGACTTTTAAACACTGTTAGTTCATTTCAACTGACATCTGTTCTTTGGTCGTTGTTCATAAGACTTAATATGCCTTACATGTGTGATGCTTCTTTAGTTGCGCATTTGTTCCGACTCAACGAAATCTAGGCCAAGTCGAATAAAAGAGGACTAATTGAAAATAAGTCGTATAAAATTAAGGTTTTTAAAGTCCATCCTAAATTACTTCACCGCATGATATCTCAGTATTTCCCAACGCTTGATTATTGCAGTTGCAGAATACGGTGTACTACAGTATAAAATTTAAGTCCCCTGGGAAAAACCACCCCGCATGGTTGTAGGAATTTAATTTCGGGGCCAATAACTCATAGGCTTATAGATCGCTTATACAAGGATAGTACTATCTGTTCCTGCAACATCAAACTGTTAATAACTATAGCTTAGAATGTTGAGTTCCTGTACTTAAGTTTGGAAACAACTTACTTGTATACATGTTTGGAACTGTTCTGGTGTTCTTTCTCAGCTCATTTTTATCAGTACCCAAATAATTTTCAAACTAATTAGCTCATGAAACCATGTAAGTTCGCTACAACTTCTGGTTCCATTTTTTTATACTAGAAGAAGTTGTTCTGAACTGTATTATACATACGTATGAATGTGATAATAAACAATGAATTGTAAACAAATTGTAATGAATTCATTTTATCTTTCAAATATTTGGATTAAAATAAGTTAAATGAATGGAAAATTTACACTGCTTAAATGTTAATTTCCCTTGCAGGAAAAAAACGGAATCTTATTTTTTTTTTGTTTATGAACATAACAATGGTACATTTTTTGAAGTTATACTTCTTAGGCGCGTTACAAAAAATAATGAGATTGAATTTTTACAATGCGTACGCACCATGCAACGAAATTTTCACAGTATGAATAAAAGGTTACATTAAAAAAATAATATGTGTGCTTTTAAATTGTATATACTTTAATGATTTATGTCGAATACTGGTTCAAATCATTAAAAAAAATTATTGATTGTGAATATTAGGGATAGAAAAGGTGTATACACTTTTTAAGTGGATATATTTAAGTAAGGTTATGTTATACTTATTTAGGTGCGTTATGAAAAAAAATGATGAGAAAGAAATTTTACGTTGCGTGAGCAACATGCAACAAGATGAAAAAAGGCCACGTACAAATACATTTTATATATGTACTTTTAAATCAAGTACTTTAGTGATTTTTATTGAATACTAATCGATATAATTAAAATATATATTTACTTTGAATTATAGTGATTGAAATTGTGTTTATATTTTGAAGTATATTTTTATAAGTGAGGTTATGTTCCCGTATGTATCATTTATTTGCATTTTAAATTAATAATTATTACATTATTATTAGAATAAAAAATAGAATAAACATTAAGTAAATGTATAGATTTTCATTAATAATTAAAATTATCTCAATTATTTTACTGAATTAAATAATTTTATATACGTGTGTCCAATAAAAATTTAATACTGAGCATTTGTTTTAAAATTTTTTTAATTTGATTATACTTAAGTACACGCACCCGTTTTATGTAGAGTTAAGTCGTGTCCAGCTTGGGGTCAGAAAACTACAGCAGGGGGAAGGAAAAAAAAAAAACAAGAACTAGGTCATGTCGCTAGTGGAGGGAAAATGGAGCACAGTTCAGTAAGATATCAGGGTAATCATCAGCGTGGCTCGCCGTGGTGAAATGCAAAGTGTATTGCAGGACATTTATAGAGGCGGAACAAATTGTCGAGTCGATACCGTTTCAGCGAGGACATGGTGGGTAGCGGAGGAAGAAGGCTCTAGAGACGAAGAATATGTACCTAGACTAAGTTTTAGCGAGGAAAATTTGTTGGGGAGAAAAGTCAGCAATACTAAAATTCAATAAAGCCTGAGCGATATCGCCAGAAAGAGGGAGAGAAGGGGGTGGGGAGAGAGAGAGTGAGAGAGATAGATGTATACATAAATGCATGAGGCGAAAGTGAATACATTACTGATAGGCTGAAAGTCAATCAGACAAGATCCAAGACGAAGAAAACGTTATGCGTTACCATTTTACTTGTAAAACGCATCCGAACACATCTGCACGTGTTACGGGGAGCAGCTAACAAAGGCCTTCAGGCTTCAGAAACATTAATGGAAAATTGGTTTGGTGTGAACTCGACGTTACAGCATTACGAGTTATCGTATGGCGAATCGTGACCTAACTGTCTTTGAATTGTATATGGACTTAGATTTTGCATCATTAATTCCTACCTGATTAATTTATATCAGTTCATTTTAATTTTATAAGATTTTTTATTTACCATAGTAGACATTTAAAGAACGGAATATTCTTCACCATAAATGTGATATTTTTGTTTTTTATCAATGTTTTTTTATTTGATTTTTATGTAAAGAATGAAATCTAAACAGTGTCAAAAATTTTTTAGATAGTGTTTTTAGTTACCGCTACAAACATACAGTTTTGAGAAGTAGATATCACACTATAATCATTTTTAATTAGGCCACCATATGAACTGTCTAGATTTGAGTTTCTAGTATTTATTAAGTACATTTATTGCCATAGCTCACGATAAAAGTATATTGAATTAAATTTTTTTTTGTTTGTGTCTTGCTACAGTGTCAAATAAAGAGCTTCTATCCAAACGACACACTGCACTTCAGTGTTTACTTTTCTGTAATCTGCGCCATGTGACTTATTTGAAATTTAACAGTTATGAAATAAATTGTCAGAGTTTTTGAACAACTTCGTGAGATGGTTTGTTTTTGTAACAAACATAATGTGTTGCTTTGCAAGTGTCAGTTGGTAAATAGTTACCGCTGGAACTACTGTTGAGAACTATTAAATTTGAGGCAAGTTACATGACACAGACTTTACAGTATGTCCATAAAAGAATGCTCAAATTATAAATGTTAATAGTATTAACCGTAAGCGTTTTAGTGTGTTGGTTCGTCACAATTAAAGAGCAACTCAAACCGTTTTAGATAAGTGCATGCATGAGTATCGCTTCGTTATTTTCTCGCTTGTAGCGCCACCTACGCAAAATAATTTCTCCATTCAGTAGAGGGTGAATCTGAAAACTTAATTTGGCAAAAGGATTGAGCCCCTACCCATTGGAATCTCTTTGTACTAGAGTGGCTGAACGTCAAAGTCCCTGACCGTTGGATTGGTCGTAATGGTCGAGAAGACAGAGTATTATTCGGTGGCCTCCACGTTCACCTGACATAACGCCATGCGATTTGTTCCTTTGGGGATTTATAAAAGATCGGGTCTACATTCCGCCGCTACCTAATGATTTTCCAAAGTTGAGACCCAGAATTGAAGAGGATATTCGTTTATATACTGGACGTGTTAAAGTGTGGGAAGAATAGGATTTTAGGGCATATTGAACATTTTTGAGAAAAAAACCAGGTCAATTTACCTTCAAATTGATAAATGTGTTGTTGTAAATAGTCTAAATTAAACTGTTATAATATACCATTTTAATTGGAACATTATTTTATGGATATCTTGAATTGTGGACGTAAAAAACTAGAGGTTGCTATGTGTGGTGCAGCGATTAAATACTTCTAACCCTGGCCCATTAGTTCTCATTTCGGTTTTATGGTTTTCCAAAATCTCTTTAGGTAATTACTCAGTTCCTGCTTCGAAGCTAAGGGCAGGTATTATTCCCCGAAAAAAAATACTGATAACTTATCAAACTGCTATAAGTTATGGTACATTTATTTTCAGGGCTGGATGGTGTTGTTCCACTTATCGACGATGTACTTGTAAAGAGTGCATTAACAGACGACCTCCGAAGCAAAGTACCACTAGTGCTACAACGATTCAAAGAAGCAGGCATTAACTTGAAGGAATGTGTGTGTTGGGGTACCAGAAGTAGCATTCCATAGTTATGTATTAGACAAATATGGTATCCATCCAAACCCGGATAAAGCTCGTGCCATTCATGAATCAGCTACACCTCTAACAAGAATGAGTCACATGCATCTTGAGGACTTCGAAACTCTTACCACTCTTTCTTGGCGGACAAAGAAGATGTTGCGGAACCGCTGTTTCGGAAGTCAGTGCAATGTAAAAAGATGCAACGACACGATGCAGCTTTTGCTGCCACTAGGAGCGTATTTACATCGAATTTAATGGGCATACGCCATTGCAGTTTTAAGGCTCCCAGACACGGTTTGTCCGAACTGTCAGTTCAGACTTATCAGTTGGAACTGAACAGTCGGAAATGCCCTGTGTGAGCAAGGACGGTGGACTGATCAGTCGGAATTGAAGGACTGACGTACTGATGGCTTCCCATCAACTCGGACTGTGAGAGCACTCAGTCCGAACTGGCGTGTGTGGGAACAGAGTCCAAATTATCAGTACATCAGCTGAGTGTCGTGTCAGACTTCTTTGTTTATGCTCTTTGGTTGATATGCTATTTTGTGTCATTTTTGTAACTAAAAGTGCAACTTCAATTGCAACATCCAAAGTTTCTTCCATAATATATGATGAAACGATACATTCAACAGAAACAGCAACCAGAAGACTGATCGTGTGCGGGAAAGGCTTCATTTCAGTCCAAACTGAGCACCTGGACTGACTCTGTATGCAGAGGGCCTCACTTCAGACCAAAGTGTCAGTTCGGACTGAGCAGTACGTACTAGGAACTAGAATGCACACATTACAAGTTATACTTCTATCGTAGTGTTAAAATATCAACCTGAAACATTTTAAAACACATATTATAATTACTTAGTATCTGTTTTAATATTTGTTTTTTCTTAAACTACTGAAATCAGTCCTTAAATACTTTCTACAAACAAATCTGTACCTTATTCAGCTGATTCAACATTATTTTATTTTTATATTATTATAAAAGTAAAACATAACAGTGACGGTACTTGAACCACACCCCTTGAGGTTGCTAAGCGAGCACTCTACCGCTGTGTTACTGAGCCAGATGGTGAATTAGAATTAGAATATGTATTATAATATTTGCCAAGTTTCTTAGTTGTTTTAAAACTTGTGATTACGTACTTTATATTATGAGTGTTTTAGTTTACCGATATTTTCCAGGGTAATTTCACTATCGCATAGTTTCATCTGGCACACCAATACGTTTGGGATCTCCCCTAATGTTTACGATAGTGACTGTATACGGGTTTACGTTGCTCCACGTGGGTCCGCCATCTTGGTGACACGTTTCCGTTCCTAGTCTTCTGCTCGATGTTCGCGAAATGACTCCTACCAAATGCCGTGCGCCGAGAGCTGAGATGAGGACGAGAGACTCCGCCCAGCTGTCAGCTCGCCCGAGGGTCAACTGTCCAGTTGACTCCCGCTTCTGCGCCGGCCCGAGGCCGCGAACAAGGTTTCGCGCCCATTGCCCGGAGTTGCGTACTGGGTGACCGTGGGGTCCCAGGGATGTGAGAGGTATGGTTCCGTGTCGGTGCTACTCAGATCCCGCAGCTGGCTCTGTAGGTGGTCTGGGGGTTCACGGCGGAGCTGGGGGCGGGTCGGTGGGGCCGAAGTTGGGATGGGTCTCCTCAACCTCTCGACCTAGCCGTGCGCTCGCCAGTAACAATGCCGCGATTGGAAATGGCAAATCTATTTCCCGGTTCTTGGAACCCATGTTGGACACTGGCAACAGTGTCAGGCATGTAAAAGATCCACCTTTCTCCTAACCAGGTCAACACCCTAGCGGGTTCAGATGCCTGGGGGAGTATTGGTGTATTCATGAGGTGCGAACCTAAATTACGTGTCCGGAGTTGCGTGTCTTCTGGGTCGTAGCCTTGCGCGAGGCCAGCATGTGACCGACGTTGAGTCGCCATCATCAGGTTATTGCAAGTTCTCCTGCCTTTTTTAATATATCTCTAGTCTGAGAGGCGAGTGTTTCCCGAGTGGCTGCAGCTGTGAAAGGCCAGTCAGAGCTTTCCTTTCTCCTGGTTGGCCTATTGGTTCGGCCAATCGGTGTTAGATGATGGCGACTGCAACACCGAACAAAACGTCTGTGTGATATCTTCGCCTTCGACGCGGCTACAACCCAGAATCCAAGCAACTCCTTCTGCACGTTAGACAAGAAACTAAATACTTTGGAAGTATAGTTGCTCGAGATATTTTATTGTAACTCTATAAGTAAAACATTTAATTTTTCTTGACACATTTGTTTGGGACTTGTAAACAAGTGAGCTGTTACTCACTATCCTTATGTGAAACTACACTAGTTACTTGTTTTCGAAAAAGGAACAATATTTGTATTAAACCTACAAGAAAATAGTTTACAATGTAGGGACACTTTTATATACCCTACCTATAATCACACTCTAGTGGAGTGAAAATGTCTATTTAATTTGAGCCCAGTAAAGGAGCGTAAAGATTGCGTAAAATAATTTTGTTTCTGTTAATCGGTTGTCTCTCTCGTACCTATATAATTCTCGGACCGCACTCTATACGCCCTCAAGTGTATTGAAACATTACTTTGCCCTAATTTAATGACAAAGACATATTTGATTTTAATGTAATATTTAAAAAAAATTGTCCTTGTATTAACATAACTTACCAATGTTTTAAACCAAAAGCAATTTTTTTCTTGACATTATCTTCGCTTTTGAAATATGTAGAGGATTGTACCGACGTTTCGCCGTACACTGTAGTAGGCATCGTCAGAGTTTGGAAACCAACTAATCGATCAGTTGGTTTCTGGTACTTCGACACGGCTCAGCCTCTAAAGTCAAGGTAGTTTACAAGACCACGGCCGTGGAAGCCGCTGGTCGCCACGAACCACCAGTCGTGTTCACGAGGCAGCTCCCACGAGCGCCTCTCAGGCTCCCGTCAGCTGAGCGCGGCGTGACGTCACGCGCCCGAGTGGCGCAGCCCGCGAGCGACGCCTGGCGTCCCGACGCCTGCCGCGGTCACTCGGTTGCTTTGCAGCGCCGTTGTCTAGTTCCCTTGCAATCGTGATTTACCTTTTGTTCCTGACTTTCGCGCCAGATGTCCTATGCCAGCTTGAAATAAACCTTTCAAAAATGTCTATACATATCTGCATATAATTCAACATAAACTTGGCTAGGAGTACAACCTAGAAAGCTTACAGTGAACCAAGAAAATTAGTTAAACGACATTTTTTTTAAAATTGCTATGTTAAAAAAAAACTGTCCACTAAAATATGGTTCTAATTGTTTATTAATATTTGAGCAATATTTGGTGTAAATGTTACTGTGTGTGTTACCATCCAACAGTTTTATGTTGATTGACGCATGTACTGTGCTCGTGTAAATTTTACACTCTGAAATTTTTTTTGTATTGTCCTAAAAATGTATATAATCATCAAATTTTGTGGAAAATGGACTAAATAAATGTATGAAATATCTTCATCATTCATAATTTTCAATATGTAGTATGCACAAAAATATATTATCATGGTAAGTTTCAAAATATATATTGTACAAGTTTATTGGCCTTCCACGGGAGGAATATTAACGAAGAATTATAAGCAGTTTTGTTTTTTCAAAAATATTCACTCAGAGGTGAACCATCTGCAGGCGGGTATGAGATGCCCTCGTGATTGTACCACGACCTTTTTGACACACCCAGGGAGACTCCATGCAAAATTAGAGCCAAACCAAGAGAATTTCATTTCAGTGCAGTATAAGCTCCTCATTGAAGCTGAAACCCACGGTAAGATTAAGTCAGGCCTTTGAGGTGCGCACTAATATTGTACACAGAAAAACATTTACTGCAATTTTACAAGAGATTCCTTTGGACACCAGTTACCAAGAAACAGTTTGTAATACTACTAGAAAGATATTTAAAATTTGTACAACACATGTCTATGGTTATTTTTGCATATATAAAATACGTTTTTTCAATATAACACTGAGAATTAATTACAATATTTGGCAAACAATTGATGTTTCATTCAAGTATAATTTTTTAAAAACCTGGAAAAGATTATCGAATATAAAACATTTTGACTTTATTTTGTTAGATCATGTTTATTATGTGCTAAGTTAATATTGGAAAGCTATTCAGTTAACGGTTTACAAATAACTTTAACTATTGTAGTATATTATTTTAAAACCATCAGAAAGAGAGAGAGAGAGAGAGAGAGAGAGAGACAGAAATAGAAATCAGCGAGCAGAAGTAAACCAGAAAAAAAACAGATTACTTAAGTGTGAAATCTTTCAACTCCAACCCGTCGGTAATATAAAGTTTACTGGCGTTTCATGCATTTTCGTGATCAGAATGTGTCCTGACTGGATATTTAGGTACAGGCACGAGTGTGCAATTTGTGTAATGTGGCTTCGCTAAGTCGCCGAGGGAAGTGACTACTCGCTTTTACGGCAGCTTTAACGGCAGAAATTTTTAGCGTGCAACGGAATGTGTCCCAGCCATCAACGTTTTTCCTTATCGACTCTAGAAAAACCCTGAAGAAGGGTCGAAGGAGGAAATGATGTTCACCCAGCTGGCGGATAAAAGTTACCTTAATTTATTTTCGTGTTTTGCAGCCGGCACAGGATATTTTATGGCATTACAACAGCATTTCTTCCCCTTTTCTCCCCACGGTTATTTTCCCCGTACGATGCCCATGATATCGGGATTTAGAGCCTATAAAAATAAGGGTGTGGATTTATGGGTCGGAAGGAATAAACCTTTTCTTATCCACATTATTACCGATACGTGCTTTAAATTATGAACATTGATTCAACAGTTAGAAGAAAAATTCAGCATTCAAAATTTTTTTAACTAAATTTTCTTAATAATTAGGTATTATATGGTTTACAATTTTAAACTTTTTGTGATTAATAAGAATATTATTATATTTTAAGTATTTTTATCCACCCTTAGTTAATTCTTGATTCTATTAGCTGCCTATTTGCACATATATACGTGGACGTTTCAAAATCTTCGAAGAAACTTAGCCAGAATACATTTATTTGTAGAGGTGTTCACCTCAAATTTTTAGTAGAAACCTTTTTTAACATCCATATTGGAATTTTCGCTGTAGTTATGGCACAGTAAGATATATTTTTAATATAAATTAATTAAAACTAATATTTATTTTGGATTTAATAAAATTGCTCATGCATGACTCGTGATTATATTATTAAAGATAAAATAATTTCTAAAAATGAATTATTTTGTTGATTACCTATGGTTTCACAAACGCGAATACGTATATTCTGCTTTGTGACATCACTGTCAAATTTAGTCACGTGCTTTGTCTTTTACTTAGAATTTTTTTTAACATAAACGATATAAAACTTTTATGGTCTGAAATCTGGATAATCCAAAAGGGCATCTCGTTTTCTGTCTTCCTCTGATGAACTGTCTTTTTTAAAATAAAAAAATCTTTAATTGATGACGAGGATGATTTATCTTAGGTTACCTCACAGAAATGTTAGCCTCAGTTTTAATTTTTAGGTAAGCGCGTTTAAGAGGAGTCTCAAGGCACGAAATTGCCGCGCTGTCGAGAGTAGGTCGTACGTCTGGCGGCCTGCTCCAGCCTTAAGGGGCCCGCCTCGTGGCCGATTTTTTCACCGCTCGGGCTCAAGAGTTGTAGTTTTTCCTCCAAGCAGGGTGGCGAGTCGAAGAAACACTGAGCAGGGAGGAGGGCAGCTGGGGAGTGGGGGGGACACAGCTCCGGCCACCTTCCTCTTCCCTTCTTCCTTGACGCGACCTTGAACGCAACGCGGGAGGAGGGGAAAAGACAGACGCAGAGAATGAGAGAATGATAGCAGGCCGTGGTGATAAGGAACGTGTAGCTGGCGACCGCTCGCTTCCCTGTCCACAGCAATGCATATTTGTGTCCTGAATAATCCACACGCTAGGCTATCCCGTACAAGACGCACAGTATAAGCCTATATTACGCCAACAGTTTCCCAAATTATAATGCTCTATCTGCTTATTATAGAAACACAAGTCTTGCAATTTTTAAGATCGATATAACATTACCTAAAAGTACAGACCTATTAAATTACTGGTAACTGAATGATAACATTTTCTAGCTCTGCTTGAACCAATAAACATGCCCAGTTTAATACATTTTCCTGTCATTAAACTTTAGCGTAGATTTAACTTATATCGGTTTAAAAAAAACCTTGTTCTAAAGGGGAGTATGTGCAAGTAAAAAAGGTAAACATAATTTCTGATGAAAAAGAATTTTTGGAATTGGTTTTTAAATGACTTTGAAGAAAGCATATTTTTTTTTAATTTAGTTGATAACCTAATCTGGAACATATGTTTCGTACGTTGGCGTTTCAACTTCTTACACTTCAGAATTTAATCCTCCAGTTATTGTTTGTGAAGGTTAGGACCGCATATTCTTCATTTAAATTAAGCCCATTACACAGCTGCCAAATTTATGCTATACCTTCAATTATACCCATGGGGATAAAAATGAGCAAAAGTTTATCTAGCAGAAGAGAAGAAATAATTAGTTACTCCATTCACACGATACCTAGAATACTAACAGAAAACCTAACAACGCATTTGCCGACAAATCATGCTTTTTGGGCTAGGATAGACATGTTATTGTCCATTCAACCAATTACTGAAAATATATAAAAAATCTCACGGTGTATTTAAAAATAATGTAACCTGGTGGATGAACTTGGTATTTAATCTTCCTGACTTCACTTGCAAAAAATAAAACAAATTTGTGCGGTATTAAAAAAAACCGAGCAATTGTAAAATTAATGAAGTTTGCTCAAATGTAGTTTATTTATTATATATTCATAAGATAACATAAATAAGACAGCTCATTCAACTAATTCACAATATTAAATGTGCTATTTGTATTGTACTAATTCCAAATGGTCCCGATTCACATATTTTATACGTACGTACATACTGATTGGTTACTAACTTATTCTACTACTTAAAAGAAATTGTAATTAACAATTTTCGTTAACAAGTGAGACAAATAAACACGCTCAGTTTAATGTAGTAGTTCGCATAGTAAACTGAAATCTGAAGTGAAGGAAAACCATCGCATTTTCGTTTAGACTAACAGGTGTGGGGTTTCTATGATTTGCTAAGTTTATTCAGTAATAATATATGGAGAATAATTTACTAATAAATTTAGATAATTAATTATTTGTTAAAACTACTTGTATTAAACAATCAAACCAAATGACTAAGCTATAAATTTAATGTTATTATAACAATAGGATAAACAAATAAAATGTTTTAGTAGGTATTTGCTGTAAGCATATTTTTTGAATCAGTAATATTTTATCGAAAAAAAATTATATTCCATTACCTAAGTTGAAAAATAGCGCGCTTTATAGACGCACAACAAAGTCAATGGGAACTTTTGTAGGAGATTATGTATTATCAGTAGAGCAATGCTGTAACTATTTTAGTTTACCAAATATATTTCAGAATACTCCAATACCATAAAATTTAATTTGGGAAACTAATACGTTTCCTAATGTTTGCATAAGTTAATATATACAGGTTTATGTTCTTACACGCGGGTCAATCATCTTGGCAACATTGGCTCGTGGGTAAAGCAGAAAAAATCGAACACGTTCTAGTACGGTTTTAGCTAATATTTCCGGTATGAAAACCTTTATTCCCAGTTACAAACCCCTTGAAAGGTTGCTGAAATGCTACCCACACGGGAGCAGGCGCGCTAACAGAAAATTTTTATGGAAACTGCTAAGGGAATGGGCATCGTAGTGGTCGCAATCATAAATGTATATATATACATTTGATATGTAAATATGTGTATGCATTTAAATATATACATATAAAGTGTGTGTGCATATAAAACTAGATTTCTTATTGTTAATTTTTTTTTCACATGTATTGTACAACTGTGGAGTTGGTTAAAAACCAGTGATTTTAAACAAGGGACCTTACAGTACAATAAGTTCAAATTAAATTTAAATCTACCAAATTTAGACCAAAGTATCACTCACTTAGATTTACTACACCTCTAATTTACGTCATAAACAGTAGGAAATCAGTCATGGCATATCTCATTTTTATGATTCATGCTTTGCCCAAATTTATGTTTCATAATGTATGTGGCAGTATTGTTTTGTTGTTTACTACATATTTGACACTCTACAGGTCCCATTTCTGTATGGTTCTAACTGCTACAACGACAAATATAATATGTGGTTACGCTAGATAAATTGTAATTATTTCGTATGCTTTAGCCCGAATCAAAAGGAAAGGAACTTGTGTGTCACTGTCATATTAAAACTTACTTAAGCTTTTCCTATTCAGAATTAAAGTAGTTCAATATTGCTGTATGCAAAGTTACTTGCTTACGCAATCCTCCAACATACACTGACTGAATTTCTTCATGGTACTTACAGGCATAGTTTTTTACTGTAACAATATGTAAAGCAATTTCGGTTGCGGACAATCCATTTATACAGAGAGCCAAGATGTTAAACATCAAAAATTACAACTCGATCACAAAACATACCACTCAGTCACACACTTCTTGATAGAGGTGCCTCACGACAGAGGTGTAAGATAGCATAGTTCAAGATTCTCAGCCTGTACCTAATTATTAAGAGCACATCAAACTCGGCATATAGACAGATTTACTTGGAAACAATAAAATAATAATTCAGAATCTAAATTACAAAACATTTCACAGTATTAACTTACGTGACATAGCGTTAGCCTAATAAACACTCTCCCCGAGCGACTGGCTCGGCTCGCCGGGCGCAGAGATGCACGACACAGGGCAAAGCTCAAGGTCAAAATATCTAACGCGCATTATCTGTTTTGTAAAATGGCTGAAAGAAGATAAAAACAAAAATAATATACAGAATGAAGCACCCAGTGAAATACATTTTTTTAAATATAAACATTAATGTTTATTTTCTTATGAATAAAGTACGATTTTTACGATTTTTAGAAGTTGAATAAATGCTCTTAAGTTAGATGAAGTCATTATATTATTTTCAGCGAGAGCATTTTGAAACATTAGGCAGCGCAAGGAGCCCCGATATATTTGTATGCAACTTCGTCATATTTTTTGAATAGCCTACTATGTCACAATAAGTGAAAAAAATAATGGAAATAAGAATGCAATTCGACGATATTATAAGGGTTATATATTTACTAGCTGCAGTACCCGGCTTTGCCCGGGCTGAACACCGGGTGATATATTGTCCGCGAGTTACAGCAAAATGGATAGCGATATGTCCAGTGTGTTGGACATTAAGAAATGATACATAATTACTGTTTGTGTATCTGTGACCTATGATTTTCTGTTTACCCATGGCGATCGGTTGAAAGGTTTAGAAGTTGATGCGCTACAGCGCCATCTAGCGGCGAGTTACAAAAAAAATGGATAGCATAAAAACCTTCTTCATGATAAAAACACTTCGATGTGCCAAATTTCATGGCGATCGGTCAAACGGTGTAAGAGTTTATCGACGTCATACATGCCAACATCCAATTATATATATTCTTATATTTCGAAATTTTAGGGCTTTCACTTTTGCGGAAAGTGGATGTTCAGGACCTCGAATGGTTTGGAACACTCCATCTCGAAAGAAATGATATTTGAAATTCCTGAAATTTTCGAAATTTTGGGGCTTTGTCCCCAGAGGGGGAGTGGTGATTTTGAGGACCCTGAATGGCTGAGAAACAATAAAAATCGAAAGAGAATGATATTTGAATTTTTTTAAATTTTGGGGTTTTGACCCCTGAGGGGGGTGGGTGTGTTGTTGAGGACCACGAATGGCTCGTAAACACTCCAAATCGAAAGAGAATAGGCTTTTGGAAATTTTCCGAAATTTTTTAATTATTGGGTCTTTGACTCCTTGTGGGGGGAGGGTAGTTTGAGGACCCCGAATGGCTTGGAAACACTCCAAATAGTAAAAAAGTATTCTTAAATTTAAGAAATATTTCGAAATTTTGGGGTTTTGCATCCCCCCCCCCCTCCCTCAAAATTGGGTGGGAAGTCGACTTTGGGTAAAAGTTCCACCATGCCCCGGACACTTTAGTTCGTAATGACTTAATTTTAATACAATTTCCTCCAATTTTTCGAAATTTTGTGGCTTTCACTTTTGTGGAAGGGAGAGAGGGGGGGGGGGGGGGGTGGAGGTTCAAGACCTCGAATGTTTCGAAGCACTCCATCTCGAAAGAATAGATATTTGAAATTCCTAAAATTATCGAAATTTTGGGGCTTTTTCCTAGAGGGGGGGGGGGGGGGGCGGGGTGTTCGAGGACCCTGAATGACTCGAAAACACTTAAAATCTAAAAAAAAAAAGATTTTTTAAAAAATTTTAACTTTCGAAATTTTGGGGCTTTAACCACCTGGGGGGGGGGGGGGGGGGGTGATGTTGAGGACCCCGAATGGCTCGGGAACACTCCAAAACGAAAGAGATATAAAGGAATATAAGAATGTAGGCATTTACTGTACTCCTATCTACCATAATAACAATATTGACAAATAGAAAAACTTATTACCTACCTATTAATAATTTTCTAAATAAATTAATAAATAACTCTATGTTTAAGAATTTACGTACATACATAATATTAAACTTCAAACTATACAAATATAAATATTAGTAGGCCCTACCAACCTATGAATAAATTTCGAAGAAATTTATAAGTTTACGAATTTATATACCTACTTAATATTAAACTTCAACCTATCCACACAATAAAAACCTAAGAATATTAGTGTAATTATTTTTTTTATTTGTCATAATACCTAAAATACGTATGTTTCCAAAATAAAACAAAGTATAAATAATGACCAATTTGACAAAAAAAAATTGTACAACTCGAATGACATTGAAAACATACACGTGAAATTTAAAAGAATTATGAGTGCCCTAGGTAGGGAGAAAAAATATAGAAGAAATTAAATTTAATAAATGGGTGCGTGTACTTAGGTACGCGCATGAGAAGTTATACTTCTTTGGCATCATTAAAAAATAGTTTTTAATTGCATGCAAAAATATTGCGTGGAGTCCCTCCGCGCGGAAGAAGTGAAACTTCGTAATGTGGAAATGAAAATAGGAAGGGGTAGAAATAGATTTTTAGTGAAATCATATTGTATATCAAAATAAAAAAAATAAAGGAAATAAATGTGTAACGATTCATAGATTGATCTTCAGAGAGAGAGAGAGAGAGAGAGAGAGAGAGAGAGAGAGAGAGAGAGAGAGAGAAAGAGATACATATTGAATGACTATAAAACTTACTTTTTTATGAGAGCAGATTTTCATGAAATAAATCATGAAATCATTCAACGATAAAAGCTGTTTATTTAACTAAGCGGACGGGTTCGCCCGAAGGAGAAAATTGACGCGGCAAGACCTCGTGGACATAGAGAAATGACACACACTCACTATTTATGTGTTTATGAAACATGATTTTTTTCTGCAATTTAAATTGTAATATACAAAAACGGTATTGAAAATTGAAACAAATATGGTGACACTACAAACTGTCAAGATCTTTATTTTTTTCTTACTCTCTACTTAGTTCCTTACAATAGAAAAACGTAACGTAATGGCTTGAAAGCTATTGCACGGCAGGCATAGAGGAATGACACTAACAGTTTGTATATCTATGACACACATTACATAAAATTAAGATATATTTTTTTAACACGTTTAATTTTTTTTTTTTTTTTTTTTTTTTTTTTTTTTTTTTTTAAGACAAAATATAGCCTATGTCCATCCCCAGGATATAATCTATCTCCTTGCCAAATTTCATTACGATCCGTTCAGCCGTTCAGCCGGGAAAAGGTAACAAACAAACAGACAGACAGACAGACAGACAGAGTTACTTTCGCATTTATAATATTAGTATTGATGAGAATATTTTAAGGAAAAAATATTAACTAAATATTTTTGACAAAAATATTTTTTTTTTGTGAAGACGCGTCGTTGTAGATGGAAAAGAAAGGTCCATTTACAGTTCAAAAATTTTCATTACAAAATTTTAAGTTTTCCGTACCATGAAACAACTAGGGTCGGCGTTACATTCTACATCAGCATACAGTGTGTGCGAAAGATTCATCCTTGGATCGTCTTTCATCAGATACACATTCCTAAAATAATTTCATTTCTAATGATGCATTATTTTTAATTGCACGTTTCCTTTGAATAAGCACAGCAAGTTTAAAAGGAATGTTGCCTCAAATTTACATATATACGTATTACAAAAATTTAACGAACGATTGTTTCGTCAATAGGCCCTACACGTGTTATTATTACATTATAGGAAAGTTTCACAACAAATGCTGATAATCCTTCGATTGTTTAATATTAGTTATATAGAATACGTTATACATAAAACATGTAAAAACGACAGTGTTCATGAATTTCGTAAATAGAAAAAACCTGATATACGACAACGGGCCGGTTTTATTAAAGCTTTAAAATTGGTATTATCATTAATATCGATATTAAAGAAGGTAACATAAAAAAATCAATTTGAAAATTTGAGATATTTGCTAAATATTTTCATTGCAGGGTTTTAGGTGGTAAATGTTTTTTTGTATAATTCCAAAGCAAAATTTAGGATTGCAGTTAGCGTAGCATCGGTAGGCAACACGTAGTTCATAGTCAGCAGTCCGGAGTCGCCAGTCAAAATTACATAACATGACCAAGGGAGTATTTGATTAAACCACATCATCGCGAAAGATTTTCTGATAGGTGAAAATATTTTGGCAGCTGGCGGTCTGACAAGTTGTTTCGGGCCGAAGCCCGGCCTAGCCTCACCACCTCCACCTCCTAGGACTGAACCCGTGAGGGTATTCCAGGAGCACTAACTTTTCTTCTTTCATCCTGATGTCACCTGGTCTTAATGGCATCAGGATGTTTGGCCTCGGATGTTCATATGCCATGTTTTTGAATGGTTAAACACCATTCGTTTGCCTCAACCAGAAACAACTTATCCATTCTGTTTGAGCCGCCGTGCCTGCAGCCAGAATATAGCTTTGTCAATTTTATAAAATACTTTGTCAGTTGCATCCATGCAGATTTTAAACACGACGGCTGATGTTAAAACTCTTCAGTCATTCCGCGTGGGATCTCTTGTATGCCATTGCTCCGGGACGGTCTGGCAGTCCGAAATGAAGTTAGATGATATCCCACTGCTCGACTGGCGACTGCTGGACTGCTGTCTGTGGAACAGTTTATCTCCGACTGCCGCCTGCCGGTTGCAAGTTGTCAAACTGCGGACTGCGCATTGTGAATAAGGTCCTAGATGCCGAAACGTCCGGCGTCGCCTCTTCGTAAGCAAAAGAAACTAAAAATTGAACATTTATATCCAAATGGTTTTATTCTGCGGGCTATAATGTCAGGCATGCAGTCCGACTGCCGGGCTCGGGTGCTTGATGAGAATGTGACGTGAGACGAGTGGAACGGTATGTGCACAGACGATAACTTTTTTCCGCAATGCGTAACACGCCAGCGCACAGAGAGGTTTAAGTGACACGAGATATTAGTATAAACACAGCGTCGTTTTTTTCTTATTTTAGCGGCTGCTACACATTACACGTCTCTTAGTAACCTGTGGAATTCGTCAAGGTTTTACAATTAGCAGCGGCGATAATGCAATATGATACTTTTTTTGAACCGCTCTCACGGAGTTCCGTTTGTCAACTGTGAGTCTGAGCTTAGCGAGATTGACACGTGTACGTCTCCGAACGCATACACTTCCAACTTCCAGAACCGCACGTATGTTGCTAGACTCCGACGTTTATGGTTTGAATCACCGGAAAAAAACATAGAAGTGTGTACTAATCGTACGGCCATTAATAACATGCAACAAATGCTATTTATGACTTATTATTCTTGTTTTCTGTATAAAAATTTTCAAATGTGTAGAGGTGTTCCCACTACAAACTATCACAGTCAGCCATGGACAGCCAGCAAAATACTATTTGTTTTAATTGTGACTATAATGACAAGCTTCTATGTCCAAATTAAACTTACACTGTCTGAAATACTGCAATATTTATGCATGTTTGCACACACCGAACAGTTTGTAGCTAATTGCTTTGGGCACCAAATTCTGCTTACCAAATAAGAACCCCCACCCCCTCCAAAAAAAAAGGCTCTTCTTATTCTTACGTTCATTCACAATTGAAGTTAAAAAAAATACTTTTTTAAATGTTACGTGAAATTATTTATTTCAACTTGGCGTTTTTAAAATGGTTAAATGCATATTTTGGTTAAAAGTGTTGATTGCATATAAATTTATACCATTAAAAATATTAATGGCCACATATAAAATAAAATTAATAAATACGTAACTAACAAAGCCATATAAAATCGATTTGAATATATCACTTGTATAATGAAATATTACTTATGCCCAACGATTTGGCGTTTACTTCCTTTAATGGTTTTGTTCTTCTTCCGAGGTGCATTCTGTCGTAACCTTGCCTTATGACTCCGCCTGCAGTCACGCTGAATTCTAATGTCGTTCGGCCTCAACACAACTAACTGTGGAATACGCGTGTACTCAGCCCGGTCTGGTGTCCACAGGCCCGCCCTAGCCGGGGTGAGTATTCAGTCCGGGCAAGCGAAGCACAACTGAAAGAGGACAGGAAGAAAGGCAGCGCGGAGACCCCCCTTCATCCTGCCTCGTCATCCAAGGTCAAGCGGCCGTGGCGGCGCCACATACCGGGAAGAACATTCGCGCAGCACACGTCGTAGAAATCACGGTTTTTCTCAAAATTTTCCGTTGTGACCTAGTGCAAATTATATACGCAGCGAAAGAGAAAGGATTGGTGCACGATCCAAAAGTGGTTTTACGCAATAGTAATGAAAACTGTGAGCTTGGCGTGCCTCTGAAAATACGCTAATTAGGCTTATTCAGCATGCATTTACTAATCGACTATATGTCTGAGACATCTTAAACAACTTTAGGATCATGCCCGGTACCTTAATCTCTTTTATATCCGAAATCGGTAATCGCATGTCAAATAGTTTCGATAAAAACAACTGATTGTTAAACCTCTGCAGCTCACTTTGCACTGCATGTAGGCGGGCCCCTTAATGCGACCCTTTGTCACTGTAATCCGACTAGCGCGTCCTGAGCAATTTCATTTGCCGGCGCCTGCACTTCCCATTGGGAAGGGGTGAGGGGTAGCCTCGCCTTAATAAATGACGGTTTTGGGTAGATAAAGGGGGAGGGCAATAGCGGAGCGGATGAAGGCACCTGGAGAGGCCAGGTCGCTGACTTACCTGCTGAGCGATGCGCGAGACAGCGCTCGGCTGAGCTGTCGCTCGCTTCCTAGGCCGGTGTTCCGAGACGTTCCGGCGAGGTAGCGAATAAGCACTGCAATGTTGGGACACAACTGCTATCTAACTCCTGAACGTGTCCAAACCGAATCCCAGCGAGGAAACAAATCGGCGCAACAGTTCTAATAAACGGAGCACTGCGCGAGGCTAGAAACTGGCGTCTCAACGCATTCTAGCAGACGCTACGCAACCATCGATACAAATGTTACGGCTAAAATACTTGAGATAGCACCACCATCGCAAAAAAAAAAATAGAACCGCCTTTCTAATTTTTTTCAAGTACTATCTAAGTTGCGATTAGTTATTTTGTTTTATGGCCATTAAAGTGTACAAAATGTATTCCACATGAAGTTTCATTTGGCACATTAACACTCGTGGTACCTCTCCCGATGATCACGAAAGTGACTACATACGAGTTAATGGCTCCAGACGCGGGTCCGCCATTTTGACGAAATCAACGAAAAAGTGAGCTTTGCGCATGCGCGGAATTTTAGGCACCAGATCGGCAACGGGTAATACACCATAATACGTTCTTTATAAATAAGAGACTGGCCGTGTCCTATCGTGCACTAGAAATACGGTTAGGTTACAGGTGCAGCATATTCTACACACAAATCCTTATTATTGTGTCTTGGAATACCGGAGTGTGGAGTGGCTCAATTGCTTCTCGCCTTGTTCTGAAGACGCACTTGCAAGTGAAGTGGCCATTTCTCATGGTGGTCACAAACTCTGTAAAAATTATTTTTTGTAAATGGAACAGTAATATTCATGTAAACTAACAGATATATTTAAATGTGTGCATTTACATGAAATCGACTGTTTCACTTCAAAATAGTGTTCGCAGTAATACTGGGTTGAGATTCTTTCCCGGGAATTTATGCTTTGTGTTGTCCCAGTGCTTTGTACACCGCTTTCCAGCATTAACTGCGCACATTAATAAGCACGGAAAAACAAAATAAAATCAAATTGTGAGATATTCGATTTTGCGCCAATTTTCTTAAGTGATACTTAATTTTAGGTACTGTTTCATACATGCCATATGTTCGAAGGAGTCTTTTTTGTAAGAGTACAGCTTTTTTTTCTGGGTGAGACCGAGACTTAATTGCTCTGTTTCTATGAACGTGTTAGTCGAGCGGGAACAGCAGGCGAGAGCTATCAGCGCGCAACAGGCGGCAGGGAACTGGATACGACGCGATAAGACGCCTCTGACTCCTCACGCCACGTACAAAAGACCGCCTTGGGAAACTCAATCGAGCGATTCTTGAATGGAGCTGCGGCTCCAAATTGCAACTCCCTCTCCCCCCTTAACCCTCAGCCCTCTCCCTAGCAGCTTGGCTGGCTCTCTGCCGCAATTAATTTCCCGTGTCCGGAATCCTTTTCTTCCAGCCTCCCCACTCTTTCTCCGCGGATACCCGCAGTGGCGCTACCTGCGTAGCCACGGCATCCCATAATGGAATAATGAAATCGTTTTTCACAGCCACTTTATTTTTTATTCTTTTTCATTTCCCTTAAATCCTTGGATCTCTCCGGCAATTGCTTTGAAATCTCGTTAAGGTTTTTTTTTTCTTCTGGCTTCTGTTCGGGGTTTTCGACTTATTTAAAGAAAAGGTCTGATTAGTGTAGAACTTCCTCGTAAAACTTTAATTATTATTTTTTCATTCACTGTGGTGTTTTAAAAATAGATGTTAAACATACTTTTAAGGGATACTGACAGTTTTTAACATAACTTATCTGAGACTTTTCAAGTTACTTGTGTTCGCGTGTTTTCTATCTTTCGGCTTTATTTCACTCCCGTAGCACGTACAAGCCATAAGAAATTTCAACTAAATTTGGAGGTTATGTTTGTTACGGGCTCACCAGATATGAATATGTATATCATGCATTTGGCTGTTGAAGTTTTTTTAGATTGTGTGAGACCTTGCTATGAAACGCTCTTCAGTAAAAAAAATTGTTCCAAGAAGCGCATTTTTTATATTTTTTCCTGCAATTTATTTGTAAATACATACGCGCATCATTGAGCGAAATCGCGTTGTACGGCTTGGAAAAGGAAAATATTTTTACTGGAGTTCCATACACTTAAGAATTTCTTCCTACGTTGAAAGTACCTCGTTATTGACTATGACGTGTGTAGAAACGCAAGGGCTTTGGGGGATTAAGCTTGTATGAAAATTATACAGCTGAAAATTAAAAGACGCAAAAACATCCAGGACTGCGAATTGTGTGATATTTCCAGTCCACACGAAAAAAAAAAAATTCAAACGCCGTATGTACAGAAAATAATGTCCGTTTTCCATTATTGTTAATAAACAGTAGCATTTTGTGAAAGAAAAATATTCTATGCAGTCTGAGCCGTCGTTAAACAAAACTTGATTTTAATGAGACTGAGCCCTTCCTCTTAAATGCTCTGTGTGTGCTTACGTGGCACAACGCAAGTTTATATCCTAATGACTTGGGCATTTCGTAGAAACGCTGTACGGACGAAAGGGAAGGTAGATAAAGATGTCAATAACTTTGATTTATCAGTATTTCAGACATCAATATATGTTTTAATATTATTTATCTCCATTACTTATTAAAAGAAATTACGTATATTTTATGGGACAATAAAACATGCAACATTTTAAATCCACATTCATTTATAAAATATAGCTGCTCTTTAGTTCAGGTACTCACATGGGTTAAAACATTTCGCCGATAAATATAGGGCTAATAAATTAGGTCATTTATTTATGCTAAATAACTTCATACCAAATGACTTTGTGTTAAAAAAATATTTTAAGGTAATATGCATTTAAGCCAGATATTTTTAAGCCAAATAATCAAGCAAAATTATTTCACAGCAAAATAACTTAAGGCAAAAAGACTTTACGCCAAGCGTCTCAAGGAAAGATTATATTAGGCCTATTGATATTTCAAGAACGATAGGAGCTCCTATGCACTCGGGAAAATAATATCTTCTCATTGGCTCCTGACTCGTCACACCTGTTAACTGGGATGCTCGTGATTCTATATTTCTTTTGTTGAATGGCCCAATCGCTGAAGACGCAAAAAGGCAAACATATTTGCTTCTAGCGTATCGTGAAATAAATCCGAGAATTTTTCAGGTCTCTAACTATATCAATAATTATGGAAATCCTGAGCAGTTATTTTGAAGTAAGTAATAGTTTTGTTGATTCATGTTTATTAATTTATTTTTATTTTAATCAAATTTCTAATAGACAAAAATTTAGAATTCTTAAATACTTTAAAAAGAAATGAAAGCCAAAAATCCCGCGCTGTGTTATCATGTTTCTAATCATTGTGTAAAATTGCATTTAAATATTTGAAGTAGTTTACCAATAATTAACCGTTTAATGATTTGGTAAGTGACATTTAAAAAACTATATATTTGTGTAAACGCTCGATAAGGTAGGGTTAGCTACGTTTTAAATATTGTGAACAACGTGTGAATGTTTGCTTACGTACGTTTCATATTTTAGTTACCATAAAGCTATAATATCAACATTAGTGTAAATATCGAAGAAATAAATTTAAAAAATTTAACTGATATTCTGGCAATAATGTTTTCATTTTGATCCTTTATGTACTTTCCTTAAATCCTATTAATACTATAACTTTCTGAGAAAATTGCCTTCTTTCTCTCTTTCTCTTTTACTGCAGTTTCAGCCCTTACGATATACTTACGAGGCGAGTTCTGAATTGTTAATGAAGTTTCATATTTATTACGTGTACTGAGTTACATGCGCTTTCTTTTTTTTTGTGTGTGTTTTATATCATAACAAAACTATATTGGTTGGGGGGAAACTATACAAATTGTTTGTGAAAAGGGTATAAATTTATAATATGCAATAGTCTCGCCCGCCTAACACTTCTTTACTGAAGTGAACTTTATCCCAAGCGGAGCCCACCTCCCCAACTGCAAATCGCACGCGAAGAGAGTGTTGTGTATACTCCGAACGGACCACACTCGAATGCACTCAGGAGATTTTCCGAGCTCCGGGAAGGAGTATCAGGGGAGTTGGAGCACGATGTGATGGGAAACAAAAGCCCGCGTACGGTTATTTTCAAAACAAGAGGAATATTTTTTTATTTGCCTGGAAAACAGGAGGCTGCTCCAAACAAAAGAGAGACGCCCAATAATACCACCGCAATCTGTTATTCCCGCTGCCTCGGTATTTCTCACGTGGAAAAAAAGTCTGAACTTTGCAACTTTCGCTTAAAGCTGGAAATCCTAAAGTCAAATGATTGTGTATATAAAAATTTACTTATCCATTTTAAAAAATATCCATTAATTTATATTGTCGCAATCGCCCTCGGTCTCCGTCAAGATCTACAATATGTCACTCAAAAATAAAAAAAATAAGATAACATCTTATTATTTCAAAATAAACATTAGGGGGGGGGGGGTGGTAGCAGTAGAGCTGGTACAGGGATTGTCTAACCTCCTTAGGACAGGGGGTGTAGGGTGTTGACTGAAAGAAAAAAAAGTATTATTTATCCCACATCGTTTCAGGTTTTATTTCTGGTAAACTATGACCAACACAAAAGTAAATAATTAACTGATTAAATAAATAAATAAAGTCAATGTCAACATACTCTGGTAACAAACAAAAAAAAATAAATAAAATACTCTTTTGAAATAAGTAAAAGAGAACGATTATTACTTTTTTTAAAATAACATGATTCTTAACACACACCTCGACCCATCCTTAAGCTAAAATTAACGAAAGAAATTTTACATTGCTGGATACCACAAACTGCCTGCACTCCTGGAAAGAATCAAAACGTTAAGTCATCCTAACCCAATTTTAAAATACGCCCACAACTGTTACAAGAGGTGAAAGAAAATTACGAGTTCGCCATTACTTACAACACCGTCGAACGGCAGCACGCAGCTACCCGCCAGGCCGGGGCTCCGACAGACCTCCAGCACCTCACCGAGAAGAACCACACCGGCGCACCCAGGGTGGCCCCTTTTATTAAATCCACTTCACAACGTCATCACGACGAGAACAATCCACGCGAAAACAAAAATCCCGGCCGCGATTCCACAACACAACGCCATTCCGCCAACCGACGCTATCCCCCCCTCCACCGGTCATGCCAGACTCGCACTTCTGCCACCTGGTGGCGACAAACACCAGCGCGTCACGCGCACGAACAGCAACGCAGCGTAACCAACCAGGGCAGCCAACACTCCCGGAGATTCCAGGACAGGATGACGCAACCGCCCGCGCAGCTGGCCAGGCTCTCGGGCGGCGAACCACGTCACCGCCCCAGAAAAACAGAGAGTGCTAGCAATCTACCGCGCCAGGAAAACAACCGTCAAAGCCCGAGTGTCGCAAACAAGTGTCAGGAACTCACGCGGGCTCACAAAGCACTACAAGCACAAAGCCAAATTAAAAAAAACTCTACACGTAAAATTTTACCGCGTGACATCACTCCGGACGACGAGGGCTTGTGCCCCACAAGCCATGAACCACAACTTTAAATTTACAAACAAAGGATTGAAAGAAAATTTTACAATGTTAACTATTAAGATTACAAAAGAAGCCTGAGAGGCACGAGCCAATTCCTAAAAGTCATAGCAAGACCGGCCAGAGGAGAATCGATGACATAACAAACAGAGCTAGACTTAAAGACGGGTTCGAGGTATCCAAAAATTGATCCGATTGCTTACATCATAAAATTACAATTTCATATCTCCAATTATGAGTGTACATAGTTGTATTGAGCTAAATAAAGTAATCTTGAGGTACAAGCACATTTAAGCCTAACTTGACTGGCCTACAGCCGAGAGAGGCGGAGTATGGTGACAGAACAGCTCGAAGGGGTGGCGGAAGCCATGATCCCGGTGGACGATCTGCAGCTCGTCCCCAAGTCCAGGGCTCCACCTTTTGGAGTAGCACCCCTCAGCTCCAGCCATCTCTGCTGCATGTTGCCAGCAGTGCCATCCGTCAATACTGTGAAACTTTCATACCCAGCATCAGATTCCTCAACAACATAAACAATAACAACAAAAAAAAAATTAATCTTAGGTGATTCATAAACATAAACTTACATAGGGGTAGCAACATACTTCAACAATAGAAAATGACATACTCATAAATTTAACCTTTCATTAATGTCATTTAACAACAGTGTCTAACATAGGCAAATCTCAAACAAGGTAAGTATGGGAATCCAAAAACGCCTAACCATTGATGAACCCAGGTGCCTGTTTACCCCGCAGATTCAATAATTAGGATACAAAACTTACGTCCTACAAATAAAGGTTAACCCGAGCAAAACAAGAAATTTGCAACAAAATATCCTTCCCCTTTTAAGAGGACCGAGGGCACAAGAGGATACGCTTCTAGGTAGGAACCAGAAGGTAGTTCAAAAGTTTCAAAAGTTAGTTGAAGTCCAAAATCTTCACAGAGTCGTAATGGCAGCAACCAGCTGCGGGATAGAACGTTCATCAAACTCATTAGTACAGAAATGTAGCACTGGCTTCTCAACGTAGCAACGCCATGATAGCGGCGAACCCCACTGCGACCAAGCAGTCTCGTCTCTTCTCTTCTAGAAACTGAGAGTCCACACATACATGTCGCAATCAACTGGGGTCATCCGACGAATGCACTTCCACAGGAGTCACACACACAGCCCACAACAATTCCTGGATGGGATAACAGTTACTTTTTCCCACCACCAGGTACAGGCTGTATAGTCCCAGATCCTCGGTAATGAGGATGGACACGATGATTGATGCTATAACAGTTCATCTTCTACACTAGCACCACATGTCGAGTTTAAAGTTGGTCCTGGCTCTCCGAGTCCATGGAAATCTGGTTCAAACGCACAGTACATGACACTGGAAGGAGTATGGAAGGGAGGTAAAGGAGATAAGGAACTCTTTCTTGGCTTAACTCCCATTCCAGCATAACCTATCAAAATAGCAGACACCTAGGGTCATCTCTGGTTAACAAACAAAATCTAAATCTTTATAAACAATACACCAATGTGCCCAAATAATTAGTCGTAACTTACTTTGTTTTAAAAAAAACATAGCTAATTCTTCATTAAACAACAAATACCATTTTGAAATAATTACAAACCGCGATAACAGTAAACAATTAGGATGAGTCCATCAATCAAAGAAAATTTACCTCATGGTTCGATAAGTGTGATGTTTACAAGAAATTCATCACCAGTGTTACTGGACAATTTGGCCTTTATTACATTTTCATTACGTAATCGTTCTCGTAAGTCCATAGCCTCTCCACTCGTGGAGGCCTCAACAGGCGTGACTGGGGACGATATCTTCAAATTTTTCTGTGCACTTCGTTTAAGTTGAATACACTTCCAGATAAGAAAAGCCAACATACCAATTATAATTCCCAATATAAAAACCATAACAGTAAGTTCAGCATTTAACATAGCGGTCTCATCCAGTGCAGCTACACGTGGGAATGTTCCAATACCCACAAGGTATGGATTTCTAATAATAATCAAAAATAGGGTACCCCCTATCACAAATAATGCAATACTTTGAACATGTCTGACCATGAAACTCAATACTTCAACCGGTTTATTCAAAGAAATGGGGTCCAATCTAGTGAACCGAGAAACCGTGAAATTCAAATGAGGAATGGCAGAGGGCCAGTCCTCATCTAAACAATCCTCCAATGAGGGGAAAACTGTGTGGCTGGAAGCAGTCCGTGGAAAAATCTTTAATTTCTTTAACCTGGTCCAGGCTGCTGGGATCACATGAAGTAGTTGAAACTTAGACTTAGCTCTATAGTCACAAGGGTACAATTCATTAATTTTCAATTCACTATTCAAATACAATCGACAGTCACATGGAACTTCTATGTCCACAGCACCTGGTCGTTCTTCATCATCTATAATCAAAGTTTGGTTAGGATTCTTGGCACACTGTAACTCCATCTTGCCCCTAAGGTGAGTCAAAAAATAGCGTTCCGGCCCAGCCTGCGTGATCATGAGGTGAGTTCCGGAACGGCATTGAAAAGTACAAAGTTCTGCAAGTCTTTCGATTGTAACCCCCTGAAACAAAGCTTTGGGGCACAATGCACTTCCCATGGTGTCTCCTGAAAATCTAGGCACAAAACACAAATTCTCCTCCAAAGGCCGGCAGTCCAACAAATTACGTCCTTGGATCGTCACTAGGTGGTTACCATCCACCGCTAAAACGTTTGGTTCATGTTCTAGGTGACATGTATTATTCTTCCAATGAAAAGGTATACCAACAAACTGAAACAACTTCCAATTAGAGCTATAGCGTACAATAGGGATTTTAACTGACACATACAGACTTTCTTTAAACGCATTACATCTACAAATAGGCAAATGGAAATAAGCCTGAACTTGGGTACTACTAATTGCTAATTTATAACCATCTTTAACAAGAATAGTTTCCAAATCCTGCAATTTTTCCTGCAAAAGTGCCGGCGTAATCAAAACAGAAGGAATCTTATGTGAGCGGCATTGATCCAAAACTTCAATACGAGTTAGAGTGTGAGCTTGCTTAGCTAACTGAGCCGCTAATAATAATTGTAACTGAAAAGAGTGACCTATTTCTTTTACCATCCCGGAAAAACGAACTGTCATTGCTTCTCTAAAAGTTCTCAGGTAATCAGTAAGGTTAGTGAATTTCGTTTGAACTCTTTTCAAAACACTCGTCATGGCTTCATTAACAACACTAATAGAATTACTCAAATTGGCAAGCGCCACATGGTCATCTATGATTTGTGCTTCCATCTGATCAATATGCAGAGCAATCTGTTGCTGATTTAGAAATAAACTATCTACTTGACTGGTCACCGCCACATCACAACACCATCTTACAAAATCGCCAATAAAAGATAAGCCTCGCTTTTCTCTATTAACCACACTGTCATACTCCAAATTCTCACCAGCTGCATCATTTAGTTTATTCAACAGCATATCAGAATAAAACATAACCTGTTTTAATTCCCGGAAAACTGAACACCAGTCAGAGGATGCATTAGAGGGGCAAGAACTCAAAAGGGTTATCCCTTCATGAATTTCTGTTAATTGTAATGGCCAGGGGACCTTAAAATTTAAAGGTACCGATGAGGTATACAACATCACCTTTGGTAGAGGTTCGAAATGGGCACCAGCAATGACCCCCACTGTCTCAGGTTGGAACGGCGAATGAGGCGCGTCATCCCCTCGAGACAGCACCAGCATACCCATCAGTAGCCACCAGCAAGTTGTCTTCATTATGAGGGCCCGAGTGGCTTTGAGGGTACCTGAAACACTCTTAAGAGCGACTTAAAAAAAAACAAATCTTAAATTGACAAGTCACTATTAAACGAAATAACCCAGGACCGAAATGAAATGTATCACAGGTTACAATACACAACAAACGAACACCAAAAACAAATACTTGATGGCCTTACAAAGAATCTAGACACAATACAAACAGGGCTCACAATTGACATCACCATAAAAAAAATAAATAAATAAATAAATAAAACTCAGACAGCAAAGAATGGTTTCATTCTTTCCACATTAGTTACCTCATAGCTAACTTTACCACGTTGACACTTTTTTAACCGATACAGATTATCAGATATTTTTTTCTCAACAACAAAAGGACCAAACCAGCGATGCAACAACTTCTCCGAAAGCCCCTTTTTCCGGATCGGAGTAAACACTAACACTTCCTGCCCCACCTTATAACTCACCGCTCGTCTTCGTTTGTCGTACCTGCGTTGGTCTATTCTATCTGGCTTGGGATTATTATAGCAAAACACATCATCATGCAAAGAAACATTTTTGGTCCATCTACGTAATTTTGTCTTAGGTCCTGAAGGCATTAACCTGGGGTCAGACTGTTGCTTCTTAGTCAAATCAATATCTTGCACAACAAAAACAGGTAATTCTAACGTTTTCTCTTTGCCCCTTAGGGTTCTACTACTAACTTCCTCTGCTAAATCATTACCTGCAAAACACACTGGAATTCGTTGATGCATCCTAGCCTCGTTGTGTGAATGCTCTTTTATCTTGACACAACCTAACCTCAAAGTAGGTTCTGATTCAATTTTGTTTACTTTAGGAGGATCATCTGGGGTTCCTGACTTCTGAACTTGGTTATCACAAGGGGGTGCGTTAATTTTATCATGTTTTCTGTGTCGTTCCTTAGCCTCCCTCACCTCTGCTCCTTGTACTGGAATGCCTGCAGTAGGATGGTTTATTGTAAATAAAGTATTTCTGTTTCCCTTACATGAAATTACTGCCTCAAACTTAGTAAGAAAATCACATCCTAAAATAAGACCACGGATTGGTGTCTCTACCAGTCCTACTGGGTGATGATAAAAAAATTGGCCTAATTTAAAACCCAGCATAACCATGTGATTCAAGTGGTGGGTTTGTGCAGACACCCCTGCTACAACTCTGTGTTCTGCTGGTTTCCAAAAACGTTTAGGAATTAACTTACTATCCACTAAAGATACAGCAGCGCCGCTATCTATAAAAACGGGGATCTCTGTCCCAAAAATCTTAGTTTTTAGACTGAACACCCCATCGCACTTAACAAGGGACATTGTGTTTTTACAGAATGCATTCCTAGTCTGTGCATAACTTTTCCTGCCTAGTTTCCCTGTTTTCTGCATATTTGGCTGTGAGCGACAGTTCCACTGAATGTGTCCCGGCTTGTTGCATTTAAAACAGATGGGTCTCCCATCAAAGGTCCTCTGGGGTCTAGCAAAGGTTCTAGAACCGGGATCTTGGGTTGTGTCTCTAGGTGTACTGTTGTGTTTCTGTTTGTTAAGATTATTTCTATTTTCTCCACTAGGTCTGAAATTTTGTAAGTGTATGGGCTGAACTCTTAAAACTTCCATTTCTTCACGCAGTTGCTTTAACTGTTTCCCCAACTCCATTAGTCTATTTTCTATTTTTGAATCCATTGTGTCTGCCTCCCTGATATTTCGAACAGGAACTTGTTCTGGTTTTACAGCCCCACTTCCCTTTAATCTATCATGACTCTTCGCATAGTATAGACCTGCCTCAATGTTTCTTAAATTTCCTAGCAACTGGTCTACTGTGTTGTTAGGAAACAGCATAACTTTCTCCACAATATCCGGTCGTAAGCCTCTTAATAAATATCTCACTTTATTGGCTTCTGGCATTTTGGGGTCAAGCCGATTACAAAGGTGAAGAACGTCGTAAATAAAAGATTCAAATGGTTCCTCCCCACCCTGTACTCTTGATTGAAGTCTTATTTCCAGGTCTTCTACCTGACCTACACGAACAAAAGCAGCCTTTAAAGCAGTGGCTAATTCATCAAACGTTTTCACATTTTCCAATGTTCACTCATAACTGTCATACCAGCGGCTAGCTGGTCCCCTGAGAAATGTGGGTAAATACGCAATACATTTTTGGTCATTCCAGCCATTGACCTTGGCTGCTCTCCTAAACTGTTTTATAAACTCATCGACATCTTCTATTTGTCTCCCCCAAAAACAGCTAGGTTCCACAAAACATTTTCCTGCCTCCATTGTGTCGTGGTGGTCTTCTCTAGGTGCTGAGTTTAACAAATGCAATTTTTCTTGTATCTTTACCAGGGGCTCCTCATCTGAACTACTATTTCCACAAATATCAGGTATCCCTGTCTTGTCGTCAGTACATAGGCTAAGAGTGTATTGATAAGACATGCCCAAACATAAAAAAAATAAACAGAATACTCAGTGTGTGGACATACTTAAACTAAAAAAAATAATCATGCTCCTGATAAACATTCAGCCTCCTACCTAACCTGGCTTAAAAAAAAAATCTTAAATCAACTGCTTATAATTACACACACACAATACCAAAAAAAAAACCAATTGAAATACTAAAGTGCAATTTTTAAAAAAAAAATTACTTAACTTAATGAAAATTTAAAATACTTAACTCTATAACAAGACCATTTCATTTTTACACTTATTCAGAGAACATGGAAGTAGGCATTCTATCTCCACTCCTATAATTAAAACCTGAAAATGGAAGGTATGCAAATTAAAACTCCTGAATATGTTGTTCCTTGCTGATAAACATAAACACTTATCTCAAACACTGGCTGAAAAAAAAAAATGATTACCATTACAGAATAGGCCAAATTTAAAAAAAAATTAATAATACTTTCTCATGCTTAAAACATTTATAAATAACCTGGCTGTACCTCGTGACCCCTGAAACAGATATGGTTAAAACCAAACATCACCATTACACCAAACAAATTTAAAAAAAAAATAACACACACCCTACAATTAGACATACCCTAGCCTCACACCATTTTGTCGCAATCGCCCTCGGTCTCCGTCAAGATCTACAATATGTCACTCAAAAATAAAAAAAATAAGATAACATCTTATTATTTCAAAATAAACATTAGGGGGGGGGGGGGTGGTAGCAGTAGAGCTGGTACAGGGATTGTCTAACCTCCTTAGGACAGGGGGTGTAGGGTGTTGACTGAAAGAAAAAAAAGTATTATTTATCCCACATCGTTTCAGGTTTTATTTCTGGTAAACTATGACCAACACAAAAGTAAATAATTAACTGATTAAATAAATAAATAAAGTCAATGTCAACATACTCTGGTAACAAACAAAAAAAATAAATAAAATACTCTTTTGAAATAAGTAAAAGAGAACGATTATTACTTTTTTTAAAATAACATGATTCTTAACACACACCTCGACCCATCCTTAAGCTAAAATTAACGAAAGAAATTTTACATTGCTGGATACCACAAACTGCCTGCACTCCTGGAAAGAATCAAAACGTTAAGTCATCCTAACCCAATTTTAAAATACGCCCACAACTGTTACAAGAGGTGAAAGAAAATTACGAGTTCGCCATTACTTACAACACCGTCGAACGGCAGCACGCAGCTACCCGCCAGGCCGGGGCTCCGACAGACCTCCAGCACCTCACCGAGAAGAACCACACCGGCGCACCCAGGGTGGCCCCTTTTATTAAATCCACTTCACAACGTCATCACGACGAGAACAATCCACGCGAAAACAAAAATCCCGGCCGCGATTCCACAACACAACGCCATTCCGCCAACCGACGCTATCCCCCCCTCCACCGGTCATGCCAGACTCGCACTTCTGCCACCTGGTGGCGACAAACACCAGCGCGTCACGCGCACGAACAGCAACGCAGCGTAACCAACCAGGGCAGCCAACACTCCCGGAGATTCCAGGACAGGATGACGCAACCGCCCGCGCAGCTGGCCAGGCTCTCGGGCGGCGAACCACGTCACCGCCCCAGAAAAACAGAGTGTGCTAGCAATCTACCGCGCCAGGAAAACAACCGTCAAAGCCCGAGTGTCGCAAACAAGTGTCAGGAACTCACGCGGGCTCACAAAGCACTACAAGCACAAAGCCAAATTAAAAAAAACTCTACACGTAAAATTTTACCGCGTGACATCATATATATATATTGTAACGATTATTAAAACAATAATCGTCGTGGGAAAACTACTGGGTTCGTAAATGGATAGTCCAATTAAAGATTTTACTACACAGTTTTATTGATTACGAATATTTACATCACTAACAAATAATCTTCTAAAAATGCCTAACAATCAATTACACTTAAATATGTTGCTTCCCCAGTCACTCAGTTTTCACACACCGCACACCTCGCTGGGCCGCACCTCTGGCGAAACTCTCACTGCAGCACCCATCGTGGATCTCCGTCGCGGGACTACGTCGCCGCACTCCGCCGCCGCCGTCGCACTTCCCTTCGCCGAGGTACTGCTCGACGCTTCGCTCAGGATCTGCTCAACGCTTCGCTCGGAACTTCGCTCGGGACTCTCGCCGCACCCGCGGCACTCTCACCACCCAACTATCGCCGAGAAACTCGCTCGCCGAGAAACTCGCTCGCCGAGGAAACTCGCTCGGGAACTCCGCCGCACCCACGGCACCATCGCCCAGACTATCGCCCCGGAACTGAACTCCACTGAACTCTCGGAGGCAGGCGTCCTGGGCTTATATAGGCCCAGGCGCCACTTCTAGAATTCACGAGCGCGGCTGGGGCCAGTCGCGTAATTTGTGCCGACTCGACGCCAGAAATCTCGAGACTCGCGTCGGCGGCTCATGTTGTGGCCCGCGTAACTCCCCAGCTGCAAGGTGTCACATAACGGTGCCGAGACAGAGCGCCGCGCGGGGAGTGGATGGGGGAAGCGACGAACCTTGTAATCCATCAGGCGCGCGCACCACGTCTCACGTTGCGGCGGCGGCGTGACGTCAGTGGCCGTGCGGGGCTACCAGCCAGCTCCGAATCTGCACGCGCCGTGGCCCTACTCACGTTCGTAACAATATATTCTATTTCATTTTTGTCCTTATGAATGTGGTTTATCATAGATTATACAATGTTTTGATTAACATCCTTGTTTATAAATAATTCAGGTTTTAACTATTGCTGAAAAAATAGATTTTGTTATAAACTATTCAGTGGATGACTATTCTAAAAATTATTAGAAATGGATTTTGCCTACAATATGTGAAATGTTTTTCCAGAATCAAATCACAAATATTTGAAATTAAGTATACATTTTCGTCGCAAATAAGTAATTAGATAGCGTTCTTGCAAATTAATACTTCATAGTAAAAACTCAATTAAAGCTAGGGTTTTATGAAATTAAATTGTGAAAATATTGTCTAACAGTCTTTGCTTGGTGAAATGGGAGTAATATTACTAACTAAAACAACAAAATTTAGAATCTCCTTTCTACTAACCGTCTTAACAAATTGCAGCTTGTATTAAAATATATTATATTAACATAATATTCACATAATTTATATATTTTTTATTTGATCTGTGTGAACAATCACATCAGGGCTCTTCTAATTGGCTGCTGTTGGTAAGTTGGGAAGAGTATATTTGTAGTATCTGTCCTAAGTAATTTCTTGGCCTTTGCCAAACACAAACTTCAGTGTAGAGTTAGAGTAGGAAATAAAATTATACTTCCTGGACACGTTGACTTTCGAAAGACCGAATGGAAAGCTGGAGCACAGTGTTGTCGCAAACACTCGGTGGTCACCGTCATGGAAACTGCTTGCAGCGCCGTCGATTCGAACAGGATGCTCGCACACTGACCTCATCACCTCCCACAGCTAGGCTAGAACCAGTGATCTGCCTATCTGCTGTCGATTCAGGCGCACCAGAGCCAGCATCATCCGTTGGAAATGATGTTTCTACGCGCAGTCCGAACGACGACGTGAAATCCCCAGAGATAACACACGCACACACACACAGAGAGAGAGAGAGAGAGAGAGAGAGAGAGAGAGAGAGAGAGAGAGTGATGGAACGTGTATGCGTGGCTGGTAAAGCCTTTGATCACCAAAAAAAGTGACCCGTTAGCGTACACATATCACCGTTCATTGTGCGGGAACAAAGCCCCATCTGTGATCTACGAACTCGTGAGTACATCGCAGTGACAGGAGAAAGGAACGGAACCCCTGTTCACTGCAAAAAGATAACTCATTCTAAAAGCCTACCGGATGACAGCCCTTTGAATCGCAGCTTCAAAACACACCAAACCTCTACTTTTGGATGATTCCCTCTTCATGCGAATGTCTTGCGATAACACACATGCATAAAGGTTTAAGCGTAGAAATAAGTTAATCAGCTGTTCCTTTTATAGTTTCATTACAAAATTTAAGCAATCTAAACGTAAAACTTTTTTTATGAACTGTGAAATTTTATTATTGCAACGCGCACTTATTTATCCATCGGTTACCTAGCTGGTTATAACGACTGTGTACATTTGTACAGCTCATGTTAACTACAAATGGAACATTTTGAGATGCAATATGCGTTCTGGATTTGGCTGTCATAAAGTAAAACGGTGCCAGGTACGCGCTTCAAATGTTTCTGGTTATGACGGTCAAAGTTTAGCCCACTCAAACAGCTCGTGGAAATTAGTTGGAACAGACCTAATTAACTTCTCTCCGGCAACACAAACTGTCGATATGTTGTTTTACTCTAGTGCAAATGACAACAGCGGATTTCGGGGTTACTTTCAATGATTCTGTTTATGTGCTTCTGCAAACCCAATTGAAATAGATTGAAGGCATGATGGTTCATTGCTGTTTTGCAGGGAAATTTTTTCGATGTTGACAAACATTCTCGGTTTCAAATTAGTGTAACGGTGAGTTTACCTGAATGTCTGTTATGAAATCAACGCAGCTCTTAGCTTACAGGGATTACTTTCAACGATATACTTCTCAAACAAGAAAACATTTTTATCATAGATCTGTCATGATAAACTTTCCTTAACTTGAGACATGAAGATCATAGTTCGTTTGTGACTAAGCAATATTTCTCCCATTGGTGACTTATAATTAAAATAATTTAACAAACTATAAAAATTTCCATCAAACATTTCGTTCAAATTTTTTTTGGCGCGTTCCTTCAGAATATTTTCTTACTCCCTGCTGAAAACTAGACTAAAATTACATATCACCGAAATGAAAAACTATGGTTATTCACAGCAGCTAAATTAAGTGTTACTTGCTGTAAGGAACTAAGTTTTTTCGTGGTCAGAGTCACGAAATACGTTTGGCACCTGTTTCGGGGCCGTTATCATGGAAATGATAAAAAGCCCAAAGTTTCGGCATGCCTGGCTGCAGCTGTCTTCAAGAATGCAGCATTGCCCGCAGAAACTTCTGGCACGTCGTCATTTCAAAAGACGTGGCCCTCAAACCAGTAGCCATGAAGTAGGCGGGGGAGGGGGAGGGCAACTGAACAGTCGGAATATGGCCCCTAAAAATCTGTGCCGTAGAGAAATGCCGAAATAAAATGTTAAGTTTTAAATATTTTGACGGGGGAAGGGAGGTGGCGAGGACGGGCTGCCCTAATCCCCAAAGGTATGCGCGTGTGACGTCATTGGCCATGCGGGGCCTCCAGGCTAGATACCTGGCCCATATAACGGACCTACCTTCCGTGTTCGCAGCAATATAAAGAAAGCATATAATTTTCTTAAACATAATTATTAACTTAAATAGAAAAAGTAATTTTACAAACATTATTATTTAAGTATTTATGTAATGCTGTATACTCGGAGTGGCGTATTGAGTATAATTGCAAGATATTATACTTTGGGATAATTGTTAACAATTTTGAATTATCTTGTTATCAATGAATTAAGCATGGCTGAAAAGTGCACACGTGCAGGCGTGTGCTTTTGTGTATGTTTTTGTAATCTAAACTGAGGTTATGATTTTCAAAACTCATACTTTGCGGATATGCAGTTTCTAATTTTTGAAATAAAATATAAAGCATTTTAACATAGTGTTTTGGTTGTTCCGTAATGCAAAATAGATAATCTTAAACATTTATTGTAAATATTCCTATTATCCGTTCACTCTTACCTGAGTTTTGGAATAAACAAAGACTCTTGTAAACAAACATTTTCATTGGCTGCCGGCCGCCGCGCACATTATTCGTGCGCAAGAAATAGTCCCTTGGTTACGTACCATTTATAAGTATTGTTACACTGCATTTTTTGTAACAATTGTTGTTTTATAGCATTATAGCGTTTCACCATTAATATACAATACAGTTTAATGTGTCATTAAGTATTTACTTAGAATTATGTTAGCAGACGCCGTGTGTACAGTGTACAGTTGATGCCCGGCGCAACAGTTGTAATTCGGATTCGCGCGCGCACGGTTTGTTATGGCTGACGCCGGACCGAGTTTTGTAAAGCACAGAACGGTAAAGCCTTTGAAAAGTGCACAGAAAACTATTGTGTTGAATGTTTTAAAACATTTTCAGACAAATATCCGGATTGTCGTGTGAACGATATCGCGAGTTTAACTGCGAAATTTACGGGTGTTTCGAAGAGCAGTGTGCTTCGAGCAAGGAAAGAATTACAGGACACTGGGACATTAACATCTCCCGGGAAGAAAAGAAAACGTGAGTATCCTGTTATCAAAACTTGTGATGATTTTGTGAAGACGGTTATTAGACGTAAAGTGCATAGTTTTTTCTTCGCAAATGAACCACCTACGCTGAACAAAGTGCTACGTTGCTTCTTGTTGTATTACTTCTCCGTTATTTTATCAGCACCGACTGTACTGAAGTGTGTATGTTGCAACTAGTGCTTGGCGCGCAAGATGAATTCAGCCTATCACTTGCTGACGCGGCGCAGTGATACGACGGTGTTTGTTTATTTCAAAACTCAGCTAAGAGTGAACCGAGAATAGCAAAGAACAAACAAAAAAAAAAAATCAAGGTTGCCGACATTAACTTTCGAAAAGGTAACGACTTGAAGGTTGTTAGGATGCATGTGAATACCGTACAGTTCGCTGATTTCCAAAGAAAATAAGAGCGTTAATTATAGCATTGTGTTGCGACTCTTTTATCATCCTTGCTCTGCGGTTGTTATAAACAACTGAAGGACACAAAAGCATTGTTTGGTTTCGTGCAAGCAGCCTCGGCGAGGGATCGTAAGGGTTGGGGAAAGGAAAGGAGGGGAGGAGAAGCGCGTGTGGTTCTATGAATCCGTCAATCAGACGATTCCACGAAGCGCTCCGTGCGTGGATGTCGCGGAGGTCGCGTCAAGTGTTCGCAGGTCGGAGACATTTGCTCGGCGGGCAGAGTCCGCGCGAGGGAGGCGCAGCACTATGAATTTGTTTTGTAAACGGAACAGAAATATCCATTTAAAAATTACAGGTATTTGTAAATTTGTGCATTCACAAGGAAAGCAACTGTGTTACTACAAAACAGTGTTCGCACTAATACTGGGTATCGTATCTATGCTTTGCGATGTTCCAGTACCTCCGATAGTTAACGTTGTATGTAAACCGCTCCCTTAATAGCTTTCCAGTATCAACTGGATGATACAACAAAATAAAGTCCAGTTATTGAATATTCTATTATTTTTCAATAGTTTTTTTTAAAACTTATGCTTGAATGAAGCATCTACTAAAATATAAAATTATGCGTTAATTTTCGTATGAAATACTCAGTATTATCTAAATATAAACGTATTTAACGTATGCAAAAATAATCGCAGCCATGTGTTGAGCGAAGTTGCCGGCCGGGAGACGCCTGGACAGTAATAATTGTTGTGTTGGTACAACGTCGCTGCTCCTGATACTTCGCCCCCCGCCATCCCTCCATCGACAAGGATCTCCACCATGTAGCTGTCTGTAATGCTCTCGCCCGCAACGGGTCGTTACCACAACGCCGAACGTACAATAACGCCGAATACCATAACGCCGAATGCCAACATTGACCGCAACGCAGACAGCTAGAAAACTACTATGTACCACAACGCCGAAATACAGTAACGCCGAAAAATGTACCACAACCTAACCTAACCTAACCTAACCTAACCTAACCTTTGTGGCAGTCCTGCAATGACATTTTTCGGCATTAATGTATTTCGGCGTTGTGGTAATTCGGCGTTGTGGTACACAGCAGTTTCCTAGCTGTCGGCGCTGTAGTCAATCTGGCATTCGGCGTTATGGTTTTCGGCGTTATTGTACGTTCGGCGTTGTGGTATTTCGGCGTTGTGGTGCGTCTCCGCCCGCAACTCATGAACGCTGCAGCCCCGGTGCCCTGCTGGGGTGCTCTCAGAGAGCGCCAGGCGCTCCGTCAACTCAGCGGTAGACTCCTGGGGATGCCCTCCGCAGTCCGCGCCCGGCCCGGCGTAGCGGGAGTCGCCATCCACTCTGCCGCGGGCGTCCCACCGTATAGGGACCCTCGCCTCACGTGTCCCCTGCTGGACTCTGCCGCGCCGGACTGCGGCTGTCCCTTGCCACGCGAAACAAACGCGCCAATATTTCTTTCACGTGTAACATCTTAGCTCACGGTATTTGGCACTTGGTAAGAGTAATTTCGCGAATGGAACGGTAAATGTGTAACCACGGTGCTGCCATCCGTGGCGGATGGCGCTAACCAAATTTCACGAAGCCAAAGGGAAACTTGAACTGTTCAGTAAATTTTAACAAGATGAGCAGGAATTAAATAAAATTTTCCTGAGCGAAAATGATGTCCAAGCTGGCGTTCAGCCTTTTTTTTTCAAGTCATTTTAGCTTTTGATTGGAGCCGTTTCATTATACAGATTAAATTTCGGTCTGCTAATCTAATGATTCGTTAGTCGACGTAGCTGCTCCGGCAGCGAATTAGGTATAGCGACGGGTGCGGAAACTACGCGTGATTCGCGTCAATAAATGTGGTTGAAAACGCAATTTGCGTAAATTTATCTCGCTCGGCACTATTTTAAAGAACTCTACATTAAACTTCGTATCTATGTTTCATATTACAAGTGTATTTGCAACATGATATCACATGATTTCGCTCGTTACCGAGGATATATATTACACATCTCTGGCGAGTACTGAAATACACGCTCACATTATTTTTTTAGTGTTTATTTTTTATTTTTCGAGAAGCAACAAAAATATCAAAACGGCGATTCACGCTGATTGCAGGATTCAGCATGTATCTTCTAAACTAAATAAAAATTAACACTTAATGATTGATTGGTGGTGATCCTAAAATATTTCATGTTTGGGCCTATCCGCCTTGTCAAATATCAATTTATTTAACTCAATTTTTTCTTGTAAATTTATCAGAACTTTTAAGTGTTTTAAGTCTAGTTATTAGCCACATCCGTCTGCGCAAGCAGTATTTGACAAGGTGGATAAGCTACTGACAACATATTTTGTGCTCAAATGAATCATTTTTATGCGTTTAATTTTTATTGTACGTGAACTTGAATTTTACCAACTAATGACAAACCTGAAGTGACAGTAAATCACATGCAAAGCACTAGACATTACCAGGAATTCAAACAACCAAACAGAAAGAAAAAAAATCTTCTTATAATCATTTCTCAGATGTTAACATATTGTAAAGCAGAAAAATGAAAAAAAAAAGTTCATAAGCACTGAAAAACTTGTTACCTACTCGTTGGAAATTAGAATGGCAACAAGAGCTTAAGGAAACACAGAGCAATGTATAACACATATTTAGTACGGCATGTACAGAGATTTATTCACACATTATACAAACACATATAATCCTCATACATTAATATAAATTTTCTTATTATGTTGGCTGTTACACATTACTGCTACAATTCATGTTCCAGCGATTACCAACAAAACACCTGAAATAAATTTATACAAAATTACGTACCATTCACTACTTTTTAAACATTTTCTCATAACCACACGAATTATTCCTCAATAAATAATTCTAACTGGACCCTTTTCTTTTAGTTATAATTACAAATTCTTTTTAATACAAAATACTTAAACCTTCACTTACAGATCAAAATTAGACATTGTTTTAACAGTACCAGAGACTTAGGAACGAGATATTTCTAACACAATTTAAATTTCAACACTTCTCCCCAAATAAAATTGGCTAAAATCTTCAGTGTCGTTTAAGTGATAGCGGCGAGTGTTTTTTTTATTTCCGTTGATCCTTGACCTGATCACCCCAGTCGGACCGGAAACCATCGACGGAGCGAATTTCTTTATTCTACCTCTGCCGCCGTGCTGATTCCCTGATACTTGCACATTTTCGCCGGCTCTTAATTCACACTATTTGGTAATAAAACGAACACTATACTAGTGCAGAGAATTGGAGACAAATCACCTAACATGCTGTTGCTTGAAATTATTTTAAAACAGTTTTTCATTAAAAATTTACCTCCTTGTTTATGTTCATAGGTAGTCTTAAACGCCACGACTGATAGTCCCGCTAATGCCACTGCACTACGCCCTTAACGTTTTAATCAAGTAGTAGCACCTTTTATTTTCACCGTATTAATAGAACGAGAAAATATATATATATATATTTTTTTTTAAAGTATTGCTGAGCAGAACTCTGTTATGCTCCTAGTCGCAAACCACTTCATGACCCTCGGCGGAATTTTCTATGTTCCCCTTGGTCATTTTACTGCAAAGTCCGACACATACTTTTTACTTCCGAAGTCCCGTGCCAACTTGCAAATTGTTACTGGGCTACCACTGAATTATTACCAAGTCCGTAACTGACTTGTATAATTTGCGGCCTCTCTTACCGCCTTTTTCGGCATCCGTGCGCAGCTTGAAGACCTCAGTGGGCAGCCTTTCGGCGTCGATGATCGAAGGTGCGGGTCGTGGTCACCGCCTTATTCACGCAGCCGGTTGAGAGAAGACTCTGTGGAACTCGTGCTAGCAGCCTGCTTATATACTCGCTGCGCTCCATACTAAAACAGCGAGGAATATTCTGGACATCCTGAATCGGAAACGCGGCTCGGAAACTTCCGACCACGTCCACGTGCTCCGATCAAAGGCGATTCGGCACGAGTGGACCCGAGGATCTGCTATCCAACGCGCATCAATTGAAATTCGCGCGCCGAGTCCGTGCAGTGTATGGCGGGTGGTATCCCACTAGCCCGCAGGGGCGATTTCCTCGTTACGCAGTACCAACCTGCGTAACAAACTAATAAAATGTGTGACAATTTTGGGAATCCATTTTCAACAATATAGTCTCAAAAGAACAATATATCTATTGACTTATTCATATGAGCTTACTGCAAACGTATTTTTACGTTTTTGTTTTGAAGTTTCATTATTTTGATACTGGAGTAAGAACGAACCTTAAATTGTGAGCATTTAAGACGATCGCTTACCGAATTACAGTCATTTATGTGAGAATAAAAAGAATCACTCTCCGTATGAAATTGTGGCGCATTTGGTCACCTTTGTTTTCTGTACCTGGACACGTGTTACTTCTCTATCTGGACATCTGTGTCTTCTGTACCTGGACACCTGTGTCTTCTTTACCTGGAGACCTGAGTCTTCTGTACCTGGATACCTGTGTATTCTGTACCTGAAAACCTATGTCTTCTGTACTTGGACACCTTGTACACCTGTCTTCTGTACCTGGACACCTTTGTCTTCTGTACCTGGACACCTGTGTCTTCTGAACCGGGACACCTGTATCTTCTGTACCTGGACACCAGTGTATTCTGTACCTGAACACCTGTGTCTTTTGAACCTGGACACCTGTATCTTCTGTACCTGGACACCTGTGTATTCTGTACCTGAACACCTGTGTCTTTTGAACCTGGACACCTGTATCTTCTGTACCTGGACACATGTGTCTTCTGAACCGGGACACCTGTATCTTCTGTACCTGGACACCTGTGTCTTCTGAACCGGGACACCTGTATCTTCTGTACCTGGACACCTGTGTCTTCTGAACCGGGACACCTGTATCTTCTGTACCTGGACACCTGTGTCTTCTGAACCAGGACACCTGTATCTTCTGTACCTGGTCACCTGTGTATTCTGTACCTGAACACCTGTGTCTTCTGAACCGGGACACCTGTATCTTCTGTACCTGGACACCTGTGTCTTCTGAACTGGGACACCTGTATCTTCTGTACCTGGACACCTGTGTCTTCTGAACCAGGACACCTGTATCTTATGTACCTGGTCACCTGTGTATTCTGTACCTGAACACCTGTGTCTTTTGAACCTGGACACCTGTATCTTCTGTACCTGAACACCTGTGTATTCTGTACCTGAACACCTGTGTCTTTTGAACCTGGACACCTGTATCTTCTGTACCTGGACACATGTGTCTTCTGAACCGGGACACCTGTATCTTCTGTACCTGGACACCTGTGTCTTCTGAACCGGGACACCTGTATCTTCTGTACCTGGACACCTGTGTCTTCTGAACCGGGACACCTGTATCTTCTGTACCTGGACACCTGTGTCTTCTGAACCGGGATACCTGTATCTTCTGTACCTGGACACCTGTGTCTTCTGAACCGGGACACCTGTATCTTCTGTACCTGGACACCTGTGTCTTCTGAACCGGGACACCTGTATCTTCTGTACCTGGACACCTGTGTCTTCTGAACCGGGACACCTGTATCTTCTGTACCTGGACACCTGTGTCTTCTGAACCGGGACACCTGTATATTCTGTACCTGGACACCTGTGCCTTATGTACCTGGACAGGGGCGAGTGTTGTAGCGTGAGCGGCCTGTGTCCTGGTCGTTACGAGCTCGGCGGCGAGAGGCGGGCCACGAAGTTCTGGCAGTAAATTGAGTTCAGTTAACTACATCGGGGGCTTAATTGGTTCATCGAACTTCCTCGTGGTCGGCCTGTGTGCTCAGGAGATCTTAGTTCTGGCGGCGGCGTGGCGTAGGAGCGAACTCCGCAAGACGTTACTAGGCTTCTCGCTCGCGGTGCGACCAGACACACCTACTAGAGACTGTAGTTGTGCGTCGTGTTTCAACTCTTCGAACCCGGTTGGGAACCAGCTAGCAATTCATTGCCTGCCGCTTATCTTAGAAATTTCATCACTCGTAGACTCTACTGAATTTGACTCGTACATTCATGTGCTAAATATTTAAAGCAAATAAAAAATAATAATAGGCGCGGAAAAGGTCTCAATTGCATATTCACTATAAGAGTAAGATTATTAAATGAATATTTTTTACAGAAACTGTAATTTTAACCATATGCCGCAAATCAGTGGAATTGTATTTAAAAATATTGACACTAATTCAAACAGATTAAAAATGAAGCAGTTTCAACAGATTTTCAGTGAACTTCTACTGATTTGCAGTGTTTTAAAAAGTTTTATATTTACAGTGTATAAACCTCACAAATGTTCCAAGATAAATTAGTATTTAGTTTTTTTTCTTAGCTGTACCGTGACTCTTTTGATAATCAGAGAAAAATTTCCTCTGAACTTTAGAAAGAGTCTGAAGTCGTCCTTGAATACAGTAATAAGTCAGTAGTCCATGAAGCTCTTGGAACAAAACATTCCGTGAAAAATATTTAAATAGAACGTATGAAATAACGCTCAATTTGTGTTAGTCACCACTAATTAATTTTTGCATCTTTGTTTTGAGCTCTTGTTAATTAGAACCAAGCACAACGATAATACTTCACCGCTGTCTCACATTGAGACGATATTGCAGTACTTACATAGATGCATCGTTAAGCGTCGCCCTAAATGATTTAGGGACCCTCTAGCAGACTCTCACAAACAAACCTCCATACATGCGGTGCCTCATTAGTATCTCAAATTAGCTTCTTCATTTAGCGAAATTTGACATTTTAGATAAATGCGCACTAAAATTTAATTTATAATACTAATTAAAAACGAAACCAAGATAGAAATGAGAGTACTTTTGAATAGTTATGGATATTAAAACTTTAAATATTGTATGCAATAAATTAATAAAAACTAATTATGAAAAATGTTATTTTTTTTTGCTAGAAAGTTTTTTTAAATCTACATAAATCCGTAAAGTAGTTTCTTTGAAATGAGATTCTTGTGTCGCCTCCAGTTAGCGTTTTAATTCAGGCTGTTTCAACTTCGTATTCCAGAGAAACACTTGAAACAAATTTTCAAGAGAAGTACTTAAGTGCATAATTTTTTAATCTAGTAATTTTAGTTTCTTGAAGTATATTCTGAAAAAAATAGCACAGTAAATATATTTACCAGTGTTGTATAGGATATAAATTATAAAAAAAAAATCTTTATTCTATTATTTTGCAAGACTAATGGCTCAACAATTGTTAATGTAAATTTACACACACACACAACACACACACACACTAGCTGCAGTACCCGGCGTTGTCCGGGCTGAACACAGGGTGATATATTTTCCGCGAGTTAAAGCAAAATGGAAAGCTCTATATGAAAGTGTGGTGAACCCAGAGAAATAACACACAATTGCTGTTTGTATGTCTATGACTTATGATTTTCTGTTTACCCATGGCGATCGGTTGAACGGTTTATAAGTTGATGTCCTGCATCGCCCTCTAGCTGCGAGTTACAAAAAAACGGATATCATAAAAACCTCCATGAAAAAACACTTCGATGTGCCATCTTTCATGGCGATCAGTCAAACGGTGTCGAAGTTTATCCACGCCATACATACCATCATATTATATTTATATGTATGTGTGTGTGTGGATTACAATACAGGCAAATATTTTGGCTATTAGAAAATCCCGTTTTTTTAAATTATTTTGTTGTAGTGGAAAAGTTTGTATATAAAAGTCAAGTTCTAGTAACATATAAAAAAAATATTTATTATATCTCGAAGTAGCCAGCTACAAATGAGTCTTTGATAAATAAAAAAACATAACTATATTCTTAATTTCATGTAGATTACGTGACATGTAAATTCCACAAGCAGAACAATGCCTGGAGTAGACATGAAGCAGGGAACTGGTAGATGCAGAACATCTTAAAGCTCGATCTAACACGCACGTTAATTATAACACGATTCCTCCCTTACATTTATTGTTTTGTCACAAATAGTTGCAGCAGATATCCTCCAAGTGTATTATAATGGGTTTGAAAATCATGTAGTGTTCGCATTATTGTGACCTTTTTATGCTCATTATTATATTACACTTAGTGAATATCTTTTGAAGATATTTGTGACGGAACAAGAAATGCAAGGGACGTATCGTGTTTAAATGTATAGAAGTATCCCTTGAATAATATCAATGACAAGAAACTAAATAAATAATAATAAACTCAATGTGTGAGACAAATAATTAAAGTGGCAGGAATTTAAAGGACACGGACCTGCGTGTAGATTTGTTGGCAGACCTGACGCGGGTCGAACCGCCAGGCGTATCCCGACGCGGATAGATGGTGTGGCAGATATTTTTATAGGCTTTAGATGGCATATGATATATTTTTCTAGTTGTGGACCTGGCTTAAGATGGCATAGGAATATTTTTATTGGTGTGGCGGACGCGATGCCCTAAGGGCAGCTGTTGACGTGCTCGAAGAGCTGGCTCGGCTTGGGTCTTGTTTTCGCTGGAAATGCCACGGGTGGCCCTTATTGACTTTCCCCACGAGGTTGCGCGGTTGCCCAGTGGCTTGGACAAACAAACAACCCTCTCGTCGATTACCGCGTCGCCCCACGCCGCCCCACGCCGCCCCCGCTGGGAGCACAGCCTTGCGAATGGGCTGAAATGACTGGGCGCGATAGAACTGGTCATTTCGAGCGTTAAGTGAAGCCTGTCCGAAGATCTTTTGTGCGTCGATGGTCTTAGGGCACTCTAGTTGTTACCGAACAATAATGCCGCGTCCTTACCTCCGAAACAGCCTTAAGGAGATAATATCCTAAATAATAGTTAATATTCTACTCATATTATTTCCTAGTGTTGCACGTGATCTTAAATCAATTTACAATATAGCCCTCTTTAATTGTTAATAAAATGTTTTTTCAACTAAACAACTACTTCTAAAATGGTTTTTATGAATTTAAAGGCAAACCTTTAAAACCGTTTTTAGAATATCATTCATAAAATCAATAAAATATTATCTTTTCCCAAAATCATAGAAACCTCAGTTTTTTTTTTCAGGGTTTGGTCAAAGCCTTATTTTTATCGACTTACATTTGGTATACTAAAAATTAAAAAAAAAATTAGGATGAGGGCTACATACAAACAGTTAAACCAATCATGTGTAGGCTACCACATTATTCCTTGCTTACAGCATGTGCTAAGACACAAATTTTACCTTTGAGTTAAAAAAAAAAAAACCATTCGATGATTACTTGTCTAGTTTAAAATGCCTTTTATAAACAATGGAAATATGGGTATATTATACATTTATTTAAAATAACGTACAAAAACACGAAATTTAAAAGCAAAATAATGTATGATACAACCTCTTTGACCAAACGAAATCTGTGTTAAATTGGTAACCAGCCATGAATAAATTCTTTTGGCTTTTAAAAAACCCGTAGTGTTAAAAAGTAAGTACTTTTCGTCGTCATTTGCTAAAGTTTCTTAAACATTCCATTGCAAGTGAATTTCCTGTATGAGCGCGCTCGAAGAAGCAGGGGACTACATGTCTGGAAAACATTCAAATATTTACAATTGACTTTTGTTCCATTTTTAAGTTACTCTTAGAATTCACATAAGACCTTGATTTGCCATAGCGATGCATGCAAGCTTGCGAGCGGCTGATACTTTATTGAAATATCTCATCGGTAATTCATGAAGGATTCTTTTAATCATACATAACTTTAACAAATATGGTTGGTATGCAATCAGATAATTCTTTAAAATAATTATTTTTAAAAACGCAACTGCTGGTTGACCTATGTACATAATGACTTTATGAGTTGTCAGCAGTACATACCTTTATATTTTTTTAATGAACCCATCCCGACGTATCACAGGACTTAGTTTTGAACACTCGATTAAGTAAACATTCGTGTCCTAGTGTAGCTATTACATCAGCAGTCGACCATCATCCTAGTAGTTACGTGACGTCTCTTTGTTGATGCTAGGATGTAGGGGCACAGGTCTGTAGGGTTCGCTAAATGGGGGGGGGGGGGGGGGGGGGGACCCCTGCGGCCCGAGAATTTTGCGCGTGGGGTTAACCGACACGCGATCTCTGGATATGATGCTTGTATGTGTGTAGTTTGACCTGCACGTTTTTCTTAAAATATAGTTTTAGCATTATTATGTCTATCAGTCCCTTTTAATAGTCACAGTTTGCAAGCGGGCCAGCAGGCCCCCAAGTGAGGGGCTTCTTAATTCCAGGGGGAAGGGAGGGTCCGCCCCCCCCCCCCCCCGTGGAACAATGCCCATGCTAAAATATGACGGAAAACCTTGTGAAGACAATGTTTATTACATTATAATTCCCATGATTAAAAGTAATCGTAGAAGTGACGGGTCAAAGATGCAACTCGGACCAATCGTAATTCATCTCGGAGTCGGCTCGCGAAGTTGGAAAAGCTCGCTCGCGGCGTGAAGACGGGACCTTACCCGGTGCGGCGGATGAGAGATACTCCGAGGCGCGGGCTACTCCTAGGCGCGGGCTACTCCTAGGCGCGGGCTACTCCTAGGCGCGGGCTACTCCGAGGCGCGGGCTACTCCGAGGCGTGGGCTACTCCGAGGCGGCTACTCCTTGGCGTATGTTATTCTTAGCCGCCGTCGAGGAACACGCGTCTCTCGGCGGTCGACTGTTCCGCTCGTGGCACGTGAAACTTACAATTCTATTGTTCGTAGGAAACCTCACAAGTGTTCAGTTGTGGCCGCACTAAAGTTTACAGTCTTTAGATTTTTTTTTTTGAGTTGTGGAGTTTGAAAAGCTGTAAATTAAAAAAAAAAGTAAAGGGGGCGCAACAACATTATCTGCCCCCGGGCTCTCTTGTTTCTCCCGATGAGACACACTGAGAACAATGAGCCGATAAAAAAAACACCATAACAGTCCAGTTATGTTTACAAGACAGCAGAAACCAAGCTTCATTACCCGCAACATAATGATATGTTCACTGAACACCCATACTCATAGATTGCAAAAGTTACACTTTACAACTAAAAACATGTACATTTTAGAGCATTACTATTTTTTTTGTATTGTAATCTCTCCGAGCAGCTAGTAAAACACGGAAACAATACTCAAGATACCAAAGCACCATAGCACCTTTTTTAAAAAGACAATTTAATTACTGGTTAGCCATCTCTGGAACGATATGCCAGACTCTTTAAAAACACGTTACCGCTCACTGATTCTCAAGAAACAGCTTGCCTGAACCCTGCCACATCAACAAAGGCAGCGCCCTGAAGTGTGACCCCACCCAGTCAACATTACCAAAGATAAGCTATAAGCGGGACCGACAAATGATTCACCGCGTCTGTCTTCCGTCCGTCTGTCCGTCCACGAGCCGAACGATTCACAATCATCGTCATGATTTATTTATTTTTTACTCGGATGTTGCCAGATAACTATTAAGGCTTATATTTTCGAAGAAAATTTCTTTCGTAAAGATGTACCAGTTTGATTATCATGTAACGCTAAGCACTTATAAATAACTAAACAGAACTAAAATATTTATCTAAATATATTTTCGAGTTAGCGGGCATTAATATTTTCTTTCGTGCCTCAGACAATTATTGTTCCATATATCAAACTCAAAACGTGTTCATAGGCAAGTTAAAAACATAATACGGAAGCAGCTTAGCCAATCAAAACTTTAAAAAAAATTAACTAAAGACAATGCCTTTCAGACATTTTTGAGATTATAATTACACCAGTCCTTCCGTCGAAAGAAGTTAAAGCTTGCCAATGTTTTGACGGACGGACGGATGGAATTTTTTGGGCCATTTGATTGGCTGAATGTCACGTAATTGACGGAAGGACGGGCGACGGACGCATGAGACGGATTATTGTGAGTCCAGCTACAAGATGCGGTATAATGTATAGATAGATAAACACTCTTAAGTAAGTATTTTTTGGAAATAGAAATGACTTATTTTATTTATATAATTATTTGCATTACTTTTTTATTCATTATGTTGATTCATTGAATTTCTTTGATGGTGTTCTGAATCATGGTTTAAATGTTCAGTGTTAGTGTCATATTTTATTATTTTGTACTGTGTAATAACACGATCAGATTGGAAACCGGCCTTGTGCTGAATTTTGTTCGTAAATAAATAATTTAATAAAAAAAGCCTTTAACCCAGTTATTTTTGTCTATAACTCTGTCTGAAGATTCCGGCTCCCGAATGTTGGTCCTCTGAACAATACATTGTTCTGAGTGCAGGGTTCGTGATGGTAAATGCGTTGCTGTCACGTGTCGTGGCCAAGGCTGATGTTTGATACCTAGCCCCGCCAACATTTTTCCTCTAAAATTCGCGATTTCAGTCATCTGTTGGCTGAACTTTGCAACATTCTGCGCAGGAGCTCTTGGGTTGCTACCGCAGAGACGGAGGATGTTGTTTCTGCGCCCTTATTATTATTGGCACGGAGTCATGCAAGTCGTGATCCAACTGAGAATTTACTGAGAATTTTGCTGGAGCATACAAGTTCTTTTACAGTTCACAGAGAAGTACTCCAGCAGTAGGATTCTACAACTCACAGCTTTCAGCATTGACTCGCTGTTCGTAAATTATTGAAAGTCGTCCATGGACTTGGAATCGATCCGCAGACCCGTACTTCAAAGGACGAGCGTTAAGGCTAGTCGATAATGTTCTCGCGCGACCCTCGTATCTGCAAATGAATTCATGTACCTTCGTGGTTTTTTTTCCTCATTCATTTATGATCTAAATGGTGCGAAGCCCGTGCGAATAACTATGAATATAACGTAACTCAAACTAAACGTGGGATTTCTGAGTCGTCTTGTAGACTTACTTGGCTCCCAAGGCATACCAGCGTCAAATTGGTATATCATTTCACTTGTACCACAGGTTAGAGTAGAGCATCTTCCACTTTGACGCGACTAAAAATAGAAAGTCAAGAAATCTGAATAACCTATAATATGCCCATTTATTTTATTTGTCATTATAAATTATTTTTGTTTACATATGAGTAAATTAATCACGACTGTTTTAATGAAATGATTCATGTTACATATTCAGTATTTAAAACTCTGCACTATCCACGTTTACAGTAATCCATACAATTAAACCGCTTGTAATTGGTTTATTTTACGCTGTCAAGGTTAGATGATTATGTTCATACCTGGTTTGTTCTTCTCTCTTTCCGGGTCAGTGGTCAAGTTGGAGCACTGAAATGCATGTTTAATAAAATGTTACCAGTACATGATTATGTAACTTTGCCTTGTACCAAATAAACACCTAGATTTTCAAATGCATGTTATTTTAAAAGTTTTGAAAGATACCTATTTTTAGCAGCTTTAACTCAGCTGCTATATACATAATCAGGCTTTAAGTGTGCTTAGTGACATTTGTTTGGACTGAATTATAAATGACTGTCCTAACAGTGTCTTCTTATCCTTATTTTGTATGCTGATTTAGCTTAGTTCAAGGGACAGTCATTACAGTGAAGCTTAAGATAATGCGTACTTCAGGTCTTCTCAGTGAAATCTTCGTTACTTTACCTAAATGAACATTGCAAAAACTTTGTGCAGTAATTGAAAGAAAAAAAAATTTGAACTGTTTTACACATGATTCGGTTGCTATATCCTACGTCGCTGTGTTTGTAATAGGATATTATTTAATAATGCTTTACATCGTACAGTTATTCACATAGACTTAAGGCGATGGGACTTTCATGATTATGGTGGACTCGTCAATTCGAGTGTTAAGTGCGACCTTGTTTGTATTTGGAAACATTTGTATATTTTATTATGTACGTTAACTGCTGGTTAGATTTGGAAATACTGTCAAGTTTTTTTTTCCAATATTTGTTGCGTCTAGTGCGAGAAGTATATACTAAATTGTAGCGAAAATAATACGCGAATCTATTATGGTTTAAACCAACGGCACACGCTAAACTAACCAATAATTTTGTGACCCATGTAATGTAATGAAAACACTAAATGACTTATATGGAGTGTGTGAGTTGTGACAGGTTTCCCCGGCTAACCGAGTTTCCGCGGCGTGTAACACGACCTGGGCTCAGATTTGCAGAGGGTTGAACTCTCGCCGAACGCGGCCCGTCAAAGGCACGGGCCACCTTCACCGCGTGGCTCTGCGTCGGTTAACCAACCTTCTCTTCCGCTTCCCGCTCCCTTTAAACTAAACTCCGTTCCATTCCGTTCCTTCTGCACACTGATGTGCGTAGGGATGGCAAAACGATTCAACACATCGATATATCTCTTGAGTTATATCGATAATAGAGGCCTGAATATATGGATATTTTCGATACATCTGTCTTTTATAATTTACTATCACCTATGTTTTACATATTAAATAATAATAATTTAAGTATACGTTATAATGAGTTCTTGAAACATTTAAGGTAATATAAAGGAATATGCCTAATACAAGTTTTGCTCTTTCTATCAAAAGTGAATAAACTAATTTTTTTTAATTGTTACTCTGACAACACTGAATACTATAGTCTCTGTTTTCCCAAAACATATTACTTCAAAGTTCATTTAACTAGACTATAAACTAATTTACAATACCCATTTTTTTTAAAACAAACACTCCAGCGAACATGTGACTGTCGCGGCCATTACTGAGCTTACAGTGTTGTAAAATAAAAATAAAAATTGTCCGTCACATTGCAATACTGAAAAGACTGAACACGAATATAAAAATCAGTTACTAGACATACGTCCACGTACCGACTCTCACTTCACCTGCCACTGACTTTGCCCAACAGTCGACCTGTCACTGCATTGCAATGCTTCAACTTACTTTCCTCTGAAATTCCCCACTGTGAACTCCAATATTCCCCTTTTCACCTCCTTTTAAATAGTCTACAGCAATAACACTCTTATATTGTCCACGTGAGCGTTTACCTGTGTTTACCTTTGTTTACAACTCAGAGTTCTAAATACGGTACCTATATTTTCTACATGGATTCAATCATTTTAAATTACGAATAACTATACGTTTATTTCAGTTAAATACTTCTTTGACAAATCCGTACATTTACTGTAATTTATAACAGAGTAGAGAGATTAGAGGCATCACGCGATCGAATCTGTAAAGTGCGGATACCTGCATACATGATAAATATAGTGTGTAATTAACAGAAAGAGACTTAGCGGACTAAGGCAGATTCGTAATCGATAAGTGCGAAGATATCGAATCCAGCCCGATACGCTCTTAAAATTTCTCCTACCTTCCTCTCAATCTTACGGCCGTGTACGTTATAGTCAAAACAGGCTGTTGGTGTCAGAAGTTAGGCCCCTTACACTGCGTTGTTTTCGCTGTATGCATTTTTACATCTCTGATGCCCTTGGTAACGAAGAGATTTAAAATAATATTTATAACCAATATTTAAAGAATTGCAGACTTTCGCATGTGTGTAAAATGTACAAGTATAAAACGTATTTATGGTGGGTGCTTGCATGTTTGCCTGAAAATAATCATAACGATATCATCACCTGTAATTACGATTTTTTTTGCCTAGTTCCTTTACGGAATTTTTTTTCCCTCAAACAAAACCAGAGAGTAATATTGTATTTTAAAAAATTTGATCTTGGTCCCACCTTTTTGTATGCTTTGAATTTTCCCACATGCAAATTAAAAAAAAAAAAACACCTTCGGGCTGCATGCCACTACAGCAGATACATGGCATGATCCACGTGACTAATTAAACTCCTCGTGTTCGCGGTGGGAGGCACGTCGTGCGAGGTCCCTTGTCTTGAGAGGCAGACTGTGAAACTCCCGTCAACACTCACCGCGCGTGTTCAACCAGCGGGAAGCGAGCCTCGCAGCTTCGGGACCGAGACCCGTGTGCCGTCGTCGGCGGGTCGTCCCTCCCACGGCGAGCCGCGAGACTGGGTTGTGTGTTCCCGTAGCCGTGCCGTTGTTTTGGGGAAATAACGCTCGCGGCGTGTTTTTGGGAACAACAGCGCAGAAGTTAGAAACGCAGCGCGATGCGTGGAAGGGAGGGGGTGGAGAAATAACAGACTTGTGCGTGAAGCCAATTTTGTATGGTCTAGTGGGCCAATGCTTCCACAACAGCGTCCATTTATACAGGGGCATGTAATTAACGAGTTTTGTTTTCACCCCCGGAGGGACAGTGACGGACAGCTGTGTCGGGCGTGCGAACGCCCATTTCCCGCATGCGAGTTTAGCCCCCAAGCACACTCGTTCAAGCGTTAAGCCCTTGTTAATGGATTATAATCGCATTGGCAACCGCTTCGATTGCGGTATTCGCCCGAATCTGTGTTTCGTGGAAATCATAGTTGATGGGACATTTCACAAGCCCTGCAGCCTTTCCACTCGTTAAATACTGTTCCACCGCATGGACGTAATGACTTGTTGCATTCTGGTGAAACTGTAGAAAATGACTGTTTAATATGTAGAATATTAGCTAATTGACAGCCGTACGCGAATAACTCCACGATATGAATGTTTTCTTTGACCAACTTGAAACCAACATTTTTCCCTGGAAATGAGAGACAAATCATTTTATTTAAGATTTTTTTTCTGGAGAGTTACCAAAGTTGTCTTTGAATCGGCAAAAATCAGAGATTGGATTCCTTATGCTTCAACTTCAAGTTCACAGTTCTCTGTTTGTTGGTTTGCTTCTGTTTTTCTTCGCACAGCGTTGCACAAGGGCGTGTGGACCTTCAAGGTCGTAGCTAGCTCCTAACCACTCGGCTACAGACTCAGTGCTCATACATGAGCGCGATGCAGCAGTGAGGGGATCGAACCCACGACACTCACCACATGAGTGCGATGCGTCGCAGTCATGTTGCCGAGGACTCCTCGCGGTCCTGCGTACAGCTCTGCTCCAGATGGACTGTCTCTATTGGCTGGTTTCTTCATGAGTAGGGCCATGCATTTCGAGACTTCCTATGAGTTGAAAAAAACCGTAGTATCATCTGTGTTTCCTGAGTGGCCAGCGGGCTGATCACGAGCACACATTCTGCGGCATAAGACGCGGTGAGCGACGAAGGTCGTGGATATCACTGCAGGAAGAAGCTACGTGGCTTACGAACACAGCTTTCTTCGTTAAACTCCGACTGCCGATGACGTTGTGACAGTATGTACCGTAATCGTTGAGTATGAACACACATTTCGGAGGGTATTTATCCCAATGGTGCTAAGTTAACGAATAAGAGGTTAGCGATGTAATTTAACTATAATATTTATTAAATAATGTGACATTTTAGTGGATGTGTTAGGTGCCAAACCTATTTACAGAGAAATTTAACGTAAACAATATTTGTGGTTAGGAACTGTTGCTGCATTACTTATAACTATGGTTTAATGTTTGCTATAGCAAAACACAGACAGGTATTGCAACATTGACGACACGAATTAATTTCACTCCATGTTTAAATTAAATAATTATTGAACAAATTTCAGATCGATTTAATTGTTTGAAAACAAAAATTAAATTTAAAAACAAATATTTGTATTTCACTGAAACAATAATAAATTGTTTATTTAACGCACACATTAAATATTCAGTGGTTGCCTGTGCTTTCGACATCACAGAATTCTACCGTGGTTCGCAAGTCCCGCGGGTCATAACGAGACACACACCGCACGTTGGTGGTTTCGGTGGAGCGTGGAGAATACCGCATGTCCACGTGAGCGCTCGTAATCAACCCGCGGGAGAGGAGGGGGGAGGGAACCCCGCAGTGGCTTCTCCTGCAGACGGCCGCCAAGAAAGAAACTGCTGATGCGGACATACCTTGTTGCAGTCTAATGAGCGTTGCAATTGTGTTGCGAAAATTACCTGCCCCCCCCCCCCCCCCCCCAATTCGTGAGATATGCTGTAGCTGTTCCGACTGGAGGAATCCTCTGAGGCAGCGTGCCCTAGCGGCAATGGTGGTGGGTCCCATCGTTTTGAGCCCCTGCGTATAAACCACACGACGTGAAACACAGCTTAGAACACTTCCAGCTTTTGACCAACTTGAGCATGAGTCGGTCACTCGATGTCAAATGGTTGGCACGGACTCCAGAATTGCGTGTACACGAGGAGTCTTGATTCGCATTAGCACAAACATCAAAGTAGCTAAAATACAAACCACTTTTGTACAGATGAGTATGAGAGGGGTATAATCTCAAGCTAGGACGGCATCAAACCCGTACAGTTTACTTGAAATCTAGGGTAGGAAAGTACGCAGAATTTCATTTAGGAAAAAAGGGGATGGGAGAAGGATGCACTTTGCCCGCTGGTTCTTTCAATTTTTTTTTTTTCATTCCTTTTGTTGGTGGGAATGATATAATTTTTAGGATTTCGGGGAGATGGATGTATTCCCCATCCCCGAAACTACCTTTCTCTGAGTATGTACGTCCGTCCTCTAGAGCAACGGTTCCAATCTTTGCCTTCAAAGGAAGTTATTTGACAATAATTTTGCCTGATTTATATGACATTCGTCCTGACTCACGGAACCCGTGTGACCCTGCCAAGGAACTCCATGGTTCAGCGCTCTAGAGTATACTTTCTGTCTGTTAGACTTCATTAGAGTGGATAGTTTCGGCAGAGCCTCGTATAACAACCTTGCACGTAGTGTTATTTTTTTTTAAACCATCCCACGCAAAAAGGATTCAATCCAAGGAGACTGAAGCCTAAAGAGCCCACCTGACGGGCCGCGCTCGGTGAGCCGGATAATTGAAGACCGGGGTAGTTCACGCGAAGCGCTTAATCTGCCCGGGAGATCATCTCTGTGGCCTGGGATGCTGCGAACGGACGAGTTACCCGAAGTGGAATTTCAGGAAGATGAAGAAGCTGAATTATTCACCGGCCTCGAAGCAACCGGGGCACCTGCTGCTCCCTGCCACCCAATGGGTTGGGTGTGCCGAGATGAGCTGTGTTGCTCGCCGTGTGTCAGGATGGACTGCAATCGAGCACGTATGCAGCCCGTTCGGGTCAGGATCTGTTCCAGGGCAGAACAAGCTTGGTATTCCATTTTTACTTTACTTGTTTGTCTAGTGCCTTGCTAGAACAAGGACATCATTGGCAGAAGGAAAATTAAAATTTTACTAGCACGTAAACTAAAGTGCTGGTCAGTACCAATTTTTATTAATTTTTTCTTTTAAAAAAACATTTTTTTAAGTGCTCATCACCACGTAAAATTACACAATTCCGTCGGAATTCGATGGGAAGCATGTATAAAACTGACCCGAAGATAATTTATCAGGAAAGAATATCAACATTTCTTTAGATTAGTTACCAAAACCATTGTCGGAATTTAAGTTTCAGGTTGCTGAAAATTTTGATTGGAAGGGTTGATTTTTGAAATTTTCCGGAGGAAGGCCTCCATAAAGTAAACGGCCCAGAGTAGCGTAAAGTCTAGGGGCGCCACTGGTTCAGGCTATTCTGAACATTTTTTAAATAAAGCTTTAAAAAATGTCACTAACGGCAATAACAGATAATTCATCGCTAACATTGCCAAATTTACACCCTATCAAACTGGCAGCCACGCAAGAAAAGTTTCTACTTCTATGACTTAACATTTGGCGACTTAACTATGTTCATGAACATTAGAGTAGGATTTTGTTCGGGGGGGGGGGGGGGGGGGGCTCTTAGCTCTATGGGAAAGAAAAAAAAATAGTGAAGTCAATTTTTTTTCTTTCACGAAAATTATTTAAAAATCGTTATTAGTAACAGGACAACATTTTTACCAGTGCCGGAACGTGAACTTGTTTTTGGCTACTTACAAGTCGCCATTCGTCTTCCAAAATATTAAAAATACTTCATACCCCCCAGGTCTAAGCCCCCACTTACGAACTATCATATGGGCGCCTTTGAAACTTACATATTTATGTTAATGACATTTTGACAGGTGCTTGGGTAAGAGTTGTTTCTCTTTGTGAGAATAATCCACGCGTATAGTTTTTTAAAGCATATATTGATGAAACTATCTTGTTTCCCTAGAAACAGTGTTTCTAGTAGAGAAATTTCAAATGCGTAATATTTTTGTGCTCTTGAGAGTGAAAGTTTCTTTCAACTAAAAGTAAAATAGGTGTTCAGAAAGGCAGAAAAATATATAAAAATAAAAAAAAAAATCATTGTATTATAAAGGCAATAGTATGAAATATTAATACGCATTAATTACCATAAATCATAAGACAATATTTATGGGCGGAATTGCATCATTGTAGAAACATGTATCTATTTTTTTCTACCAGAATATGTCACGACTTTAATATTTTATTTGTACCAGATATAGTCAATGCTAGTTTTTGCGCAACCTATTTATATCTGAAGATTCATTTTCATGAAACTCTTAAGTACTTATAGCATGATTTATATTTTATCAGCTCTATTTTACAGAACCTGATGTGATTTTAGCGTATTTTAGGGCAGAACTTTCAATGTTCATTTCTCTCGTGATGTATGTAATGGGAACTCTGGTCTTGACATACACCCACTATCTTAAAAGAAGGAAGCCTTTTTAATGCACATTGAAGTAACTTCCGAGTTCATTTCAGTAATAAAAAAAGGCGTGCAGTTTCGCATTAAAACTTGGAGATAGGCCAGAGGTCACAGACATTTATTACATTTCAAGGAGCAGTAATGTGTTTTTTATTAGCCCTTCTGGCTCTGGCATAAGCAGTATTCTCTGCCCCAACACTTATGGAGAGGAATCGTGTGCTCTTATTCTTGCCATGCGGTCTTCCGGCGCTCTTCTCTGTTCTGTAGGATGGCGGTGATTTTCCACAGGTTGCTGTGTCCATAGTTCGATTTTTATCGAGTGCACGAAAAGTGCATGAATTTGGTAACGTTATTTCAGGGGCGGGAGGTGGGATGGGAATCTGTGCACTGTAAGTTTTCTTTTGTAAATGGAACAGAAATATTCATTTAAAATTACAGATATTTGTACATACGTGCATTTATATGAAAACTGCCGTACACTATAAAATAGCATTCTCAGTAATACTGGGTTAGGAGTATTTAGCTCCAATAGTTCCAATACTTTGTGTTAGTAAATCGCTCCCTGAATATCTTTCCAGTGTTAACTGCTACATTAATACGCATAATAAAAAAAGATCAGTAGTTAAATATTTGATTATCTTTCCCATGGTTTAAAAAAAATCATGCTTGAATGGATTATCAGTAAAATTATAAAATAATGCACCAATTTTTGTGTATGAAATACTTAGTATTATTACGAAAAAAAAGTATTTCATGTATGCAAAAATTAACCATAGCCGTGTGTTGAACAAAGTAACAATATATTTCTTGTAGTATTACAAACTATTTGTTGGCGACTGGTTTCCAAAAGATTTTTCTGTAAAAGAATAGAAAATGGTTTTCTGTGTGTAGGATTCGAAGGGGGCCCGCGCGGCCCTAGAGTTTTGCGCGTGTGTAAACACCCGTCATCTCCGTATGTTTCATACTGCCCCCATGGTGACCTATGTGCATGCAATAATCAAAACGAATTTAATATATACATAAAGTTTTCCATAAAATATAGCTTTTACAATAATGTTTATCAACCCCTTTTTATGGTCACAATTTTGAAAGCGCCCTTGACCTCTGCCACCCCTCCCCCAGTATCCACGCCCATGAGTTAGTGTTCAAAAAAACTGTCCCCGTTTAATTTTTTGACTGCATTGAAATTTTTGTATTAATTAACTGTGTCATTTATTTTCACGAATTGTGCCGAATAACTATTTTATCCCCTGCAATAAAAAAACGAATACTCACATAAATTAGGAAATGGAATATAAAGACATTAAAACACATTAAATGAAAAATTATATTATTAAATTTTTTTATTGTGTTTTAAACGTGTGAATTCTTTTCAATTGGCTGATTTTACCGTTTCAGCTATGGTTGTAACTGGAATGACAGATGGGAATAATGAGTTCATGTCATATATAAGAATCGAAGTACTTGTAAATCTAAAATTAGTAGTTAGCAAATTACAAGAGTATGTACGTAATTAATTTCTACGTGGCGCTGATCCCTAGGTTCGGATTTGCTTTTGCTGTTTTATTTGAAACCACCAACTACGCCGCACGAACGCCGGCTAATCGACCCGCGCCAAGACAGAACAAGACAGCGGTCCTCACCTCTCACCTGCCGAAAGCGTTCCCTCTTCTCGGTTTATCGCCTGATGGCAGAGAGGTCGTCGGGGGGAGAAAGCTTCGATACGATACGGCAAATGGAATTCTTTGTAACCCCCTCCCCCTCCTTCCCGAACCAACCCTTCTGAAGCGCGGGATACCGCAACTTGACATATCCCGGATTGCTTCTGTCGCCTCCGCCCGAAGCCCGGCTCAGCCTCGCCGACAGATGGACCGAGAGGAGCTGGGGCGGGGGAGGGAAGTGGGTCTGGAAGCTGGTCCACTCTGGGGGGGGGGGGGGGGGCAATGCGTCCTGCAGGGGACTCCTCGGGGACAAGGCCCGCGCAGACACGAGAAGTTGGCGCAGAGCTTTTAGTGGAAATTGGTTCACAGGAAGGAAATGCCCTCAACACTGAAACATTATTTCCAGAGATATGCCATTTGAAACAATGTAAAAAGCGTTTTGAATGTCGATCTAAAATTAAAAAAAAATTCAATACGATCATAATATTGTATTCTAAACATTTAGGGATCAAACATCAAAAGTTTCTTACATTTCGGGATCGGAATCAAAACGTCAAACAGAGTTGGACCAGAGTGGTTGCACGTCAACGTTGCTGGCTGGACCAAAGTTGTTGCATGTCAGCGGTGCTGTTTGGACCAGAGTGGCTGTATGTCAGCGGTGCTGGTTTGACCAGAGTGGTTGCATGACAGCGGTGCTGTTTGGACCAGAGTGGTTGCATGTCAGTGGTGCTGGTTGCACCAGAGTGGTTGCATGTCAGTGGTGCTGGTTGCACCAGAGTGGTTGCATGTCAGCGGTGCTAGTTGGATCAGAGTGGTTGCATGTCAGTGGTGCTGGTTGCACCAGAGTGGTTACATGTGAGTGGTGCTGGTAGTACCAGAGTGGTTGCATGTCAATGTTGCTGGTTGCACCAGAGTGGTTACATGTCAGTGGTGCTGGTAGTACCAGAGTGGTTGCATGTCAGTGGTGCTGGTTGCACCAGAGTGGTTGCATGTCAGAGGTGCTGGTTGAACCAGATTGGTTGCATTTCAACGGTGCTGGTTGAACCAGATTGGTTGCATGTCAGCGGTGCTGGTTGAACCAGAGTGGTTGCATGTCAGTCAGTGGTGCTGGTTGCACCAGAGTGGTTGCATGTCAGAGGTGGTCGTTGAACCAGATTGGTTGCATGTCAGTGGTTCTGGTTGAACCAGAGTGGTTGCATGTCAGCGGTGCTGGTTGAACCAGAGTGGTTGCCTGTCAGCGGTGCTGGTTGGACCAGAGTGGTTGCCTCTCGCCTTGGACGAGTGGCGCAAACATCATTCGTCTACATTGGTATGGTTTGGCGAAACAAGGCGACCGCTTGTCATCGAACGAAAGGTCACCACTCGTTCGATAGCCATAGCCCGTTGCGTCATTTTGACACATATTAGGTTGTCGTCCTCTTAATAACTGTTTCGTTTGGATCTTATTCGTTCTTAGGATCGTAAAACATATACATATTATATTCCAACAGCAATTTTAGTTAATTATTTGCAGTTAAAATATTCAACTGCGTGACAATGGTTTTAACGACTTTGAATAAACTCGTAACGGGCGCTTCGTTTTGACCGAAAGAAAAAATTAAATACAATATGTGAACTACATTTGGAGAACAAAAAAAAATATATTTTTTTTAGCTGTTCCATTTTGTTTGTCTTGTGTTACTGCGTTTTTTTTTTTTTTTTTTTTTTTTCCTTCTTCAACACAACACCCGGGAAAAAGGAATGGCTTTGGAACAGATAGGATTCGCACATCAATGTAGACTTTGAAAGTAGCTGCATGTCATCTCGGAAATTCGTCTCTGTTTGTTTTTCACCTTTGAGCTATTTTCGCAGTCTGCTTTCTCTTCCTCGCTTCGACTGAGGTTAAGAAGGTCCTCTGCCTACACGCGGATACATGTTGAGAGGTACCAAGCGCGTCAGGACAGCAGCGGCTTGGGATCGCTGCATGCGCATAAATAACTATCTTATTTATTTACGCACAAAACACTGAATTACTCTCAGAGTTTTCTCTCGAGTCCAAGTTTGCTCTGTAGCATTATGTACCTCGTGCCTTTTCACTTGAAGCATTTCGGAGAGTTGAACATAGATTATTTTCCAGGATTGAAAAAATAACTATACGCACATAAATTTACAAATTCCTTCTTGCGTATCGGGTGACTTATTTGAATCATTCTTTCTGAGAGTTTTTAAAATAATACACTCAGATTTAAAAACTAATTTTAAGATATAGCGATACATAAATTTCCAGATCCCACTAGATATTTATATCATGAATTTATTTTAGGTATTAAAAATATTTTGAATTATGACATAATTTCAACATATCAGTTTAGCCATATACAAAAAAACGCAATGCAAGAAAATCGATGAAGTGATATTGTAAGAGACCATTACAGAATTTCCCTGGAGTAATTACGGGAAATGGAGGGAAAATAAAATCAGAATGGCCCGTTCAGGATCTAAATTCGAGTCTTTATTTATACATATAAATTTTTTTTAATGTTTGTCCATTTCGTAATTTTCATTATCAGCGGGGCAACTCCCCCTCTTTATGGCTTAATTTTTATTGACATTAGATACGAATACACAGCCGTGCCTTGAAATGACTGTAAGCCAAGACAGCTGGCGAGAGAGCCGAGCGCTACACAAGAGGCTGCCGCCGAACTGTTGGCCACACCTGGGCGAGTGGGGTGGCGGGGTCCAGACCAGAGACAAGTGCACGTGAGGCTGTGTCGTGGTCACTAGCCGTGACGCCCATCTCCTCACCCCCGCAGCAGAGGACCAGACCGCTAGCCTCTCACCGACTCTGGTTGGTTGTGCGTGAAACGTGACAACGTAGCCGTGAGCCGAGAAAGGATTTTCTCTAGGTAAAACCCCCTTCACAACCCAACCCATTCATTCAGCCAAAGCTCCATCCTCATTTCCATCTCCCTCTCATCATTCTAATAGCTTTTTCATTCGCCATTTTCCCCAAAAAAACCCATTCCCCGAAAATTTTCTTAGGTAAATAATGAACAAGCAAAAAAAAAAAAAAAAAAAGGAAAATCTCAACATGGCGGCTGAAAAGTAGTGTAACATAACAGCAAGGCCTCATTAGTCAACGGCCCGAACTCGCCTAAAACGTTCTGCCATGTCAATTAAGAACGCGACAGACGGAACAAAGGTATCCACTCTTCATTACCTCATCTCCTCTTCCGACCAAGTCTTACATCAGTTCATTCCGCGCAGACATCAATGCCGCGCGCTTTTGCGGAGTGCCAGAATCGCACGCAGTGTGTTCGTATACCATAGTCCTCGAACTGAATCTGATTAAAGATAACACTGTGTTGATACAGAATTTAAAACTTATATGCAATTTTCATATTCAAAAGATTTAAAATGATCAAAACGGAAATATCATTTTAGTATAGATGCAGTTTAAGTTAAGTATTAATTTTCTGCATACTGTTTGACAATAAAAAACACTAATTAGCTTTAAATCCATTTGAAATCTAATCAGGGATGATGAGAGTGCAACTGAATGATTATTTGACTTGTAGACGACTTCAGGAGAGATAGGCACAGAAAGACTCAATCAAGAATTAGACCTATTTACGTCATTAAATTAAAAAAAAAAATAATCATGATGGTATATTTAAATATGGACTTCGTTAAGGTATAGACCATAACTAAAGGATTTGGTAATGATTACCCGTAATTTTTTTTTCCATACTGTGAAGTCATTGGTTAAATGAAGGGAATAATTTTAATTTTTAAGTGACAACTGTAAAATATTAAATAGACAAGTTTATTTTACTTAGCACTCGCTTGTTCAAAGAAGACAAAATGTTCAAGTGTAAACTATGGAAAGTAATTTGATGTAAAAGCGTTAGAGAAGCAAGATGGCGTCGTTGAGGGTTCCGCGCCGCCTTGCACGGACGCGGTGATGAACGGCTCCTCGCTTGCACGAGCAGTTGGTTAACGGGCGTGTGTCGGGGCGGGAGTGTAATGAGGGCGTCCCTCTACGTGACAGACACCCCCGCCAGATGTCGCCGACACCCTCCCCTTTCCAACCCGACGGCAACTGGGACCAGGCGTCCGTGTTCATTCGTCACGTGCTCGTCGCCTGGCGTGCAAGCCATAGAACAATGAGGGAGGCACAGAAGTGCGACTCTTGAAGTGGAAACTGAAAACATGTTTTGCGCGACGTGTGGCGCCATCTGTTGAGTAGGCTCATAACTACTAGAAAAAAAGAACTCGGGCTTGAGTTTTCAATACAATGTTTTAGGGTTATAATGTTAGTTTAACAACTTGACAAATAATTTCTTAGTTAAAGAGATTAAAACTATGCGAAAAACACTTAATGCTGTTTTGGAGTTAAAAAAAATAGCGTGTGTTACTCAATGAATGTGATAGACGTGAAACTTATTTGGCAATTCAAACCTTGACTCGCAAGTATATCATAAAGGATAAAAAAATAGAGTGAGAAAAAGAGAAAGAAGACAACTTTCTTGTAATGATAAATTAACAATATATATTACTTACTGTTGAAATAATCAAACCACAAGGAAAACTTTGCATGTTTCTGTTTCTTCAAACAATTCTGCCATTTGGAGCGCGCCAAATGTCTGAACGAAATATGAAATTCAAAACAGGTAGCGCTATGTATGCGGGAAATGCAAAGACTGTCTCAAAAGCGCAAAGCGCTCTCTACGCTGCTTGTTCGACGAGGAGGGACGCGAGTGCGTTGGTAGTTAATATAAAATTCAAGGCACTCACAGCTGACTGTATAGGATACCTATATATATTTTCTGATTCAAGCACATGCGCACAGTCTCTGTCCTATTCGTTTGTTCATCTATCTCTGTCGGTTCTAATTTTTTTGGTGGGGGACGAATCATCGCACAAAGAGGAGAACGAAAACGAGCCCAGCAACGTATATAGCATAGTGCTCTCTTTATATCTCTTTGGCCAAGTACTTTTTCTCTGTCCTTTTCGCGTCAGAAACGTCTTACAACAATGTTTCACGAAAACGTTTCCTTAAAATTAGGCCTTTTAATTTAACTCTCATCGCGCCCAAAGAAGTTTCACTTTAAAATTCATTTTCGATATAAATGAGTAGGAGATGGGAAATTTCTGGTGCGCTACACTACAAAATATGTGGCTACCAAATTAAAGTGAATAAATTTTCATTTCTTTATTTACTTGATAATAGCTTATGCAGTACTTTTCTAATCAATGTAGCTATGTTAGTAATATATTATGAAAGCTACTACCAAGCGGGTGGGCCGAAAACTATTTAAAAAAAAACCAGGTCTCAGTCTTAGCAATTATTAGAATGTTTTATTCAGTCGATAAAAGACCCACATGCACCTGGGCCGCGTTCTATGAAGTTTACAGTTGAACATTTTGTAGTTTTTAAGGAGCGACTGCATATTAAAATATTTTCTGAGCTTGAAAAAACTTGTCTATTAATAATATTTTTACAGTTGTCACGATAAAAAATAAAATTTTATTTTTCTACGTACAACCAATGACTTCATTTGATAAAAAAAATTGCTATGAATCATTACCAAATTCATTTAGTTATGTGCTATATCTTAACGAAGTAAAACTTTAATAATATTATTGAATATATTTTATAATAATAATGACGTAAATACGGCTAAGTTCCTAATGGAGTCTTTGGGAGGATATCTCTACATCTTAAAGAGTGTTTCATGTGCCTATCAACTGTGTCTGGAAGTCGTATACAAGTCAAATGATCATGTGGGTCCGCCAACTTGACGATTTCCGTTCATTCGACTTCCGTTTCTTCAAGAAATCAATTCTTCGAAATGCCGTGTACCGAGAGCTAAGTTGTACTTCCAAAATTATTATTACAAATTTTTCTTAACCAAATACAATGCTTCTAATACATAAAAAAATATTACTTTGTAAAGTTGAGTATAAAACGTTTGTACTCTATGGTATATGGCTAGAGACCTGTAAAATTCGCGGATTCATTTCGCGATAGGATAGAGTCCAAATACTTTTGACATTATTTTGCTTCAGTGATTGGGCCACAGTTTATCTGAAGGACTCTGGGCCAATGAAAAATCTTTAACAGATGAATTAGCGAATCACGATCATTCCAGTCAACAGGTGTTACGAGTCGGTAACCAATCAGCAGATGTAATTTGCACGAGTGCATAGAGGATCACGGAGTCTATCCTTTAGGGATTTGAAATCGCGAATTTTTCCGGTCTCTATCTATGGCGTATATCTGGCAACAGGGCGCACCGAAACGAGGACAGCGCTAATGGTAGGGATCGTGCAATGGAAGGAGACAGTAAATACACATTAAAATGGACACTTCGAACTGATGGCGTAGGAGTCGCCCGTGGCTTCCAGTGGTGTTCGAACCCGGGTCTTTCCGAGAGCGAGTCCAGAGTCTTCCATCAGCGCTCTTCTGATTTCATCGCACGCAACAGACAGCCCGCCTGGTCAGGGGTGCGTCTGTGTCAGTGACGCGGGATGATATGTGCGACGCTCGCTGGTGCTTGTAGCGCGATGTCGCCTCTAAGCGCAGGGCCGGTGAACTGGCGCGTACTCTATCTACGAGACCTGAGCGATGACCATAACATTATATGGCGGAGAAATGAAGATAATTCGGCGATGGTTTTGATAATTTTTCTTAGGATTTTGATATTGTTTCCCGACAAATATTCTCGGGTCAGTTTTATAAATGGTTAAGATCAAGTTTTCTGTAAAATCGCATCATTATACATGGCAATAAAATATTTTGAAACTTTTTCTAATAGAAATCATGAATTGAAATACGTGCATTAAGTTGCAAGATCATTAAAATTTATATTTTTCTTTCCCCATTAATGTCCACATTTATAACAGAACACTAGACAAACAAAAAAAAATTACGCGGGGACTTGCTCTGTCATGGAGCCGCCATTGGTAACGGTAATCCCTTGAGTGCTTTCAAGAATCTCTACCGGGTGTTTTACGCATGGAAGTTATTCTGAAAACTCATGTTTTAGCCCCTTTTCACTCTCATAAAAATACAGTTCGAAAACAAAATACGGGACAGACCTGCTCGTCCGCCCTCGTAGTATTCTTAAATGCTTTTCGAAAACAGAATCTGCTCGGATTTATCGAGCAGTTTTTTTTTTTTTTAATTGCGTGAATTTTTTTTCCTGATGCCCTGCACAGGTAGGCGAATTGCACGATTCATTCCCAAGACAGCAGGATAGGTCGCACTTTCTTCGTAACAACTCTTGATGTGCAAGCTATATATTGCAGTTTTTAATTACACAAGTTTCATAAAGTGCTCTCAGCTTTCGACGTGTTTCATATAAAGCCAGAAGGTGCCTCGAGGAGAGAAAGTTTGGGACTTGCTAGACTAGATCACGTTTCAAATATAGAAACTTTGAGGAAAATCGCAGTGGCGGTTTTTTTTTGTGCTTTCGCGTGGACACACAATTTAATAAAATAAATCAAAAGCTTAGCGAAATAAAACTGTAAGACGCCGCATTTTTTTCCAACTATTTTTATGCCATAACAATTTTTTTTATTATTTATATTCCAATTTTGGCTTCGTTAAGGCAGAGAAAAAAAAACATTAATTTTTCAAAGATTATGACATAATGTTTATTGATTGTAATATTACAGTTGTCATTCCCAAAAATGAATTCAATACTAAACGCCAGTGACGTCACAGGAGAAATCCATTTGTAGTAGCAACTCACTGTTAATTTCAGGCATTCTACTGTATTATATATTATATACTGTGATTTAACGAACAGAATTTTTGTAAATAAAATGATATATAATAATTTTTTTTAGCGTAATAACTGTTAAAACCAACATTGCCTCTTTCAATTCATAGCCGTCACCCTTAACGTTTTTGTATTGAGATAGATGTTTATATACATTATTTGAAACCTAAAATTTTACTGGAAAAAAGAAAAATATATTTACGTTTTTAGGGAAGGAAGTTTTACTGGCTAGCGATTAAAATTTGTCAGTAATGTGGAGCAGTAGTGTGTTTTTATTACGAATTTCAAGTGTTAGGTATTTAAAAAAAATCTTCCGGCCACATAAATGTACGATACAATCTACTTCTCTTACTTTATAACAGCAACGAACACAGAACAAATACTACTTATCTATACTGTTCATTGTTTCTGGGTAACGAGATATTATTTCACCTCATTCACAAACTCACCAATAAAGTTAATTTTGCTACAAAATCATGAGCTTTAATAGATGCAAAATAACGTTAGACTAAACACATGTTTATATAAAATACACATAAAAATTACTTTGTTCCAAAATTAGGAGTTAAAAGTGAACAAAAATGGAGTTAGTATGTGAACAGATTTAAAAATTTAGCCAGTAATCCTTAACGAAAAGCTTACAGTGGTCTGTGAGAGAGAAAAAATTACGCCATGTTTAATGTTATTATGGCATCTATTATATATTAAAAAATGCTAGAATATTGAATATAATTTTGTAGTCATCTCTTTAAAATTTACTTACCCAAAATATAATCTTTATATATATATTTCTTGTGTGCGTGTGTATGTCACTGAACTCCTCCTAGACGGCTGGACCGATTTTGATGAAATTTTGTGTGTGAGTTCACGGGGATTCGAGGATGGTTTAGATTCACAATTGGTTATTTTATCTCGATTCTGAGTTAAGAAAAACTAAAAAAAAAAACACGCTTTAAAAGCAAAAATTGCAACGCATTATTAGAAGCCATTAAGTTTTGCTATTGTAAGGAACTAAGTAGAGAGTAAGAAAAAAATAAAGATCCTGACAGTTTATAGCGTCGCCATATTTGTTTCAATTTTCAATACCCTTTTTGTATATTACAATTTAAATTGCAGAAAAAAAATCATGTTTCATAGCCACACAAATAGTGAGGATGGTTTAGATTCACAATTGGATATTTTATCTCGATTCTGAGTTGATAAAAACTAAAAAAACACGCATTAAAAGTAAAAATTGCAACGCATTATTAAAGCCATTAAATTTTGCTATTGTAAGGAACTAAGTAGAGAGTAAGAAAAAAAATAAAGATCCTGACAGTTTATAGCGTCGCCATATTTGTTTCAATTTTAAATACCCTTTTTGGATATTACAATTTAAATTGCAGAAAAAAAATCATGTTTCATAGCCACACAAATAGTGAGGATGGTTTAGATTCACAATTGGATATTTTATCTCGATTCTGAGTTAAGAAAAACTAAAAAAAACACGCTTTAAAAGCAAAAATTGCAACGCATTATTAGAAGCCATTAAGTTTTGCTATTGTAAGGAACTAAGTAGAGAGTAAGAAAAAATTAAAGATCCTGACAGTTTATAGCGTCGCCATATTTGTTTCAATTTTCAATACCCTTTTTGTATATTACAATTTAAATTGCAGAAAAAAAATCATGTTTCATAGCCACACAAATAGTGAGGATGGTTTAGATTCACAATTTGATATTTTATCTCGATTCTGAGTTAATAAAAACTAAAAAAACACGCTTTAAAAGCAAAAATTGCAACGCATTATTAGAAGCCATTAAGTTTTGCTATTGTAAGGAACTAAGTAGAGAGTAAGAAAAAAATAAAGATCCTGACAGTTTATAGTGTCACCATATTTGTTTCAAATTTCAATACCCTTTTTGTATATTACAATTTAAATTGCAGAAAAAAATCATGTTTCATAGCCACACAAATAGTGAGTGTGTGTCATTTCTCTATGTCCACGAGGTCTCGCCGCGTCAATTTTCTCCTTGGAGCGAACCCGTCCGCTTAATTAAATAAACAGCTTTTATCGTTGAATGATTTCATGATTTATTTAATGAAAATATGCTCTCATAAAAAAATTAGTTAGATAGACATTCAATAGGTGTCTTTCTCTCACTCACTCTCTCTCTCTCTGAAATGTATGTAGCTTGCTCGCGGGTCAGTAATGCAGACAATCTTTACATTCTAGCTCGAGACGGAAAAAACAGTAAATGTGGTTTACAAAGAAATTTTATGAAGTGTCTTCCCGTCATTACATTTGAAAGTAGAAACATATTTACTCAAAATTTAGGTAGTAACATATTTTTATTGCAAAGACTGAAATAGAGGTGAGAAAAAATATCATTTGTGAACATAAGAAAACTACTACAACTGTATCAACTGTTATGTTATAATGTTTAAATTTCTAAATGGTGCAAGATAATACAAAATTCCATGCGGAAAACGTCGTGGGCAGCAGATACGTATAGTTATAGGTGTGGGGCTATGCATGCTGATTTTTCATATACTGCATGGATGCGAACATGTAAGAATAATCTATCTATCTTACTATAATAAAACAGTACTTTTTCTGTCTGTCTGTCTGTTTGTACGCGATTTTGATGAAATTTTGTGTGTGAGTTCACGGGGATTCGAGGATGGTTTATATTCACAATTGGATATTTTAACTCGATTCTGAGTTAAGAAAAACTAAAAATACACGCTTTAAAAGCAAAAAAAAAACTAAGCATTGTTGATAATTAGCCTCCATGGCAACGGGCTTTTGCATTGTTGTTGTCTTCTGCGTAACCATGGGAAAGGTTTTTGGTAACGGCAGTGGCGTGCCCAAGAGGAGGGGTATGTATAATGAGAAGATACAAAATGTCCAGCGTAGAAATACTTGCCGCCATATCCATATCTCACAAAAAGTACATTTGGGCAGGACAATGTCTGTCGGGTCCGCTAGAAAGATATATAGAGAGATAGAGATATAAATAGAAAGATAGAGAGAGTTATAGAGATATACATAGAGAGATAGAGAATTAGAGAGATATAGAGAGATGCTTAGTATACGTTTAAAAAATTACAAAAAAAAAATTGATTGAGGCATTGCAACGCATGCCGGGCATTATCTAGTAAAAATATATAATTCTATTTTAACATCTTATATATAAAATTCTCGTGTCACAGTTTTCGTTGCCATACTCCTCCGAAACGGCTTGGCCGATTTTGATGAAATTTTTTGTGCTTATCCGGTATCTATGAGAATCGGCCAACATCTATTTTTCATCCCCCTAAATGTTAGGGGTAGTCCACCCCTAACATTTTTTTTTTAATTTTTGGACAAAAGTTTTTATTTTATTTTTTTTTATAATGTGGCATTAGAAAATACATACAACCCTAAATTTTCACCCTTCTATCATCAACCCTTAATTTTTAATATATTTTTATATTTTTCAACCCCGGTCGATAGCTGATCAATTAACACTTGATCAACCTTCCCCGCCTACAGCGAGCTCATTACCTGGATTAACTCATAGACCACATATTAATATGAAATGCCATCCCTAAGGGAGTGAAAAAGTGATAATTTCATTTTATAACAAAAAAAATCATAGGTCATAGACATACAAATAGTGAGTGAGTGTCATTTCTTTATGTCTGCCACACGATCATACACATAGTAAGGTCTGGCAAATTCACATTTTTCTCCTTGGTGAGACCAGCCCGCTTAGTGGAGCTCGCAGCAGCTAGCAAAATAAAGGCGCTCATAACAGTTTTGTTCTTAACTTCGTCAATAGATAGCGTTAGTTGCCTTGAATTTTAAACGCACCATCGTTTGATGCGTTTGTCATGTCTTTAATTTTCGTTTGTTTGTGCCGTATATGTTCCTATACCATTCATCCAATTGCGATGCAATTTTGGTGAGTTGTTATGCGCATGCCCGTGAAGGTTTCTTAGACGGTATAACTATTTTGCAATAGTTGGAGCACAAATCGTTTCAAAAAAATGTGTTTATTTCATATTATATAACGGCACTTCGTCTGTTTTTGTTGTATAAGTGCACATGCATGACACAATTTATTTAAATATAAAAGAGAGTCAGAGATAGAGTGATTTATATACAGAGTGAGAATGAGAGAGACAGAGAGATAAGTTGAGATAGAGCGAGGTATAGAGAATGAAATGGGTTAGATAAATAGATATATAGATGCATAGCGCTATATAGAGATTTATATTTAGAAGAGATAGAGATAGTGGGAGCTAATTATATATGTACATATGTAGATATAAAGAGATAAATAGAGATAGAGAGATACATATATAGATGTAAATAGAGATAAATATATATTTAGAGATATGAATGGATGATTTGTTTATGTGTAACTACTTTAAACATATTACAAAACAAAACTGAATGAGGCATTGTAATGCATGCTGAGCATTAGCTTGATAATGGAATCATTTCAATATTAGTAATCTCTTATTTTTCAGCTTTTTTCTATAGTGCTTTATAAAGTCTAGATTGCATACAGACCACCAATTTTTCGATATATACAGGTAAATAACTATACACTGGCAGAACGTCTGTCGGGATCTGAAAGTGATATAAATTATTTTGCACAATTGACATTCAAATTAAGAAGACAATAAAAGTTACTAACTACATCTAATTTCTAAAAAGGTCCCCTTCACCCTGTGTTCAGCCCGGGCAGCGCTGGGTACTGCAGCTAGGAATTCCCTAGAAATAATTTATATGGCAAAACAACGTTTGCCGGGTCAGCTAGTAGTATATAAAATCTGTGTTATAATTTCAGAGTTAAAACGAAAGAAAAAAAGTATTTTAAATTGTTTAAAATAAAAGGAATATATTTAATTTCAAAAAGTATCTAAGTACTACAGCAAAGATGACAGTTGTTTGCAGTTAGGTCTCTTTTATCTACATAGTTTTGAGGTAAGTATTGTATAGTCATAATGTACGCAAACAAAATGATGAGTTTGGTAAGATGTGGTGTAAATGTTTAGGCATTTGCTTACCCCATGAAATATTTGGAAAGATATACCAATGGTAATGCCGGCACGGAGTTCAGTTAATGAATGTGGTAGTGGATGAGGCGGCGAGGTATTCCTGACGCGCCGCCCTCCAGAGGAGAGGAGATCGCATCAGCTGGAGACGGGGTCGGCAGGGGAAAGATTTCCCCGAAGACCCAGCTGCGGGTCGCTGGACCGTCTCCAAGTCCCAGATGAGATGCGAATGAAAAGCGCGGGCGGAAAACCAACCGCGCGAATACTCGCGGCCAATGGCGGCCAGTTGCACCACCAGAGTTCCGGCGTGATGTCAAGTCATTGGCTGGTTCGACCGTCGTTCAACCACAGTTCCCGTTGCACCGTCATGGCGTGAGAGCAGAGCGGAGATCATCGGGAACTCAGATGTGAACCGACTCTCGGGTCGGTTCATGGGCAATGATCTCGGATCGACACTGCGCCAGCAGACATGGCCTGCATTTTCCCGGACAAATGCATGTAGATTTAATCAAACGTAAATATTAGACATCATGAAAAAAAATTGCAGATCGTACATTTCACAAGTATCGAAAATTCTTACGTATTATAGTGACACAAACTCATCTCACGAAAAATACAAATATATGAAATACAAATAGGTACAAATATTTTAGTTTAATATTTTAATATTTTATTTCGTCATAATTACTATCCATATTAAATACAAGCTGTTTTTTCAGTCAAAAATTTACATACTTCCGACTGTTTCGTTTAGAACCAGTTTGTGTTTTCAGTTGTTATTAACATACAAAATATTAGGCAGTGACTTTGTGTGCTGCTATCGTGTGGTAATCGCATCAGCCATATGCTCGTCGAGTCACAGTCGATTGTAGCGACTCACGTCGTTCCAAACCACTAATAGAAATGCACCTATAACATTTCTTCGATACTGCTGTTACCTGTTGTTGCAGATTGGAGATGCGTGAACTATATACGTAGTTCACGCACGCCGAGATCTTGTAGTCTCTCAGTGTGTGTTGGCGCAACGTTTATAAGAATGATCCATGGATCAGTCTTGGGCTAGGATCATTGGATCTCGGATCGAAGGGCAGAATGGTGAAGCTGGCTGCAAGCTGGTGAAACTTATGCCGGTCATGGAGTCAGTGATGTGCGTATTTATATGAAGTATTAGGCTATGTTTCTTGTTTAGTTTATTCCGAGAAAGAGGCAGGAGAGAGCTAAGCACGAGAAGTGGCGAAATCGGGATGTAACACGTCAAGGATCGCACAGCGCCTGGTCGATAAGAAGAGTTTGTATCCGAGATGCCAAGTTCAGGGCCTCCCGAATGTTCGCCGGCGCGGGAAGAAAGAGGCCGAGAGTTGTTCACGGCCGAGACAAGAGCGCCCAGGAGAATGCCCTGTGTTGCTACGCGCGCGGGCGAAGTTTACACGGACTCTTTAAATATTTACCAGCGGGCGAAACACCGCATTAGCATGGCCTTCACCCCCTCCCCTCGCTACAGCGGGCCAGACCTGCCGTGATGTCAGAGCACCGGAGATGCGCCTTTTGTGCGATTCCTGTCCCCGCCACGCGCCGCGAGACGTGCTAGGCCGTGTACAGTGCGCGCACGCGCCAATAGTCCCGCCACTCCAACTCCACGAATGGCTGCCGTACGCACTCTTTCGGGCGTATTCTTACTTCGCTAATAAAACATTCCTGCAATGTGATCACCTCGGGAGGCACTTTGCTCAGCCGCATCAGTTAGCTACACAACCTGCACTATCAAATCTACTTTTGACAACTTCTTTAATGGCCGGCTATGGAAGCCGACCGACAAATCACGCCTTGTTCAAACTTGTCACTGACTATCTCAACGGACCAGGCTATCAGAATTATCACTTCAAATAGATGTGGCGTCAGCAGTTGCTGCTATAAAAATTCATTCGCCGTTTTTTTTGTTATCATACCTCGTACGCGCCCCTAAAGGTTATATAAGGGGCTTTCCAGATACTAATTTTAACTTTGAAATGATTGTAAAATATGGTGTTTTACAAATTTGGAGCGACGAATATATCAAACGAAAAAAAACGAAACTATCTAATTCTTTCTAACTTTTCTTCAGTTTTTGACGTGACAACGTCTAATAAATCGATGAACGCCGGCTTCGCGCACGAAAAAGTGTCCCGTTACGCACATTGTAACGTTACGCTGTGTCCAGTTACGCTCATTGTACGCTTGCGCCGATTTCGTCAATGTTTTGTTATGACGTTGTCACGTTAAAATATCGTCCGTAATCCGACTTTACAGACAACCAATTTTTTTTTAACGCATTCGAACACATTGTTCATAGATGTACACGTAGTTTTTAAATGCGAATATATGCGGATGTCTCGGGGCGGGAACAGAAACCGAGCTGCGCACGTGTGCTGGCTGTGCTCGCGGCCTCTTCGACGCGGGACGCTTCTCTCCGCGATGTCCCGGGTAAACACGCGTCTCTTGCCTGGCGGCGACCGGGCTCTTCATGGGACGCGGGCGGTGACGTACGTGGCGCAGACTCTCCGCTCCTCACCAAGCATCCTTCCCACCCCCCACCCCCTCGCACGCCTCAAAATTATTCACGGGCGCCACCAAACTGGTCAATAATCTGTTTCCGGGCCCACACAGAAAAAAAAAAAAAAGAGCGCGTTTAACCCAGTCCACGTGGTAGAAGTGAGACCTCTTTGGCAGTTCAGACCTAGAATCGTAAGTATATCGTAACGAAAACGGCAGAGAGAAAGAGAGAAAAAAGGCAACTTTCTAAATAAATAAATCTCACTGTGGAAATACATCTCAAAGAAATACTATACGTGTTACTGTTTCTTCAAAAAATTCTGCCATTTGTAACACGCCAAATCTCTGAACGAATATGAAATTCATAACAGGTAGCGCAATTTATGCGGAAACAGAGCTCTCTAAGCTGCTGGTTGAACATAGAGGAATGTGAGGGCGCTGGTAGCAAATATACAATTCAAGGTATTCACATCTGACTGTGTAGGATACCTATATCTATTTTCTGGAACAATTGCATGCGCACACTCTCTGTCTTATTATTTCGTTCAAATATCTCTCTCGGTTATTATTTTTTTTTGGTGTTGGGTACAAATCATCGCTCAAAGCGGAGAACGAAAAAGAGCCCAGCAACGTATATAGCATAGTGCTTTCTTTATATCTCTTTGACCAAGTATCTATTCCCTGTCCTTTTAGCGTCAGAAACGTTTCACAACAATGTTTCACGAAAACGTTGCCTTAAAATTCAACCTTGATACTTTACCCTCATCGCTCCCAAGGAAGTTTCATTTCAAAATTTTGTGTACATTTACAGAAATTTTCTTTGGAAACCGATTGCTGCAAAATAGTTTGCAATACAACAAAATATATATATTTCAAATTTGTATAACAAATAGTTATGGTTATTTTTGCATATATTAAATACATTTTTTAGATAGTACTTAATATTTATTATGACAATTGGTGCATTTTTTAAAATATCTTAATTGATGTTTCATTGAAAAATAATTTTTAAACCATAGAAAAGATAATAAAACATTTATTCATTTAAATTTATTTTGTTTTATCATGCTTATTATGCACGCAATTAATACTTACAGGTTTACAAATAACTTTAACTATTGGAGGTACTGGGACAACACAAAGCATAAATGCCCGGGTATGAATTCCAACCCAGTATTACTTTGAACTCTATTTTGTAGTGATACAGTTGTTTTCATGTAAAGGTACAAATTTAAAAATAAATTTTATTTTACATAAATTTTTTTGTATAATTTACAAAAAAAATACAGTGTATCAGTTAAATAATAACTAGATAATGCAACATTTACGCTAGTATTTTGTGATAGTCTAGATTGAAATTTTTTCTACACTAAATAACCCGTAACTTTTTCTTCGGTTTCCTTACTTTTTCGTGACTTTCGTGACTATTTATTCAGCTTCCTTACATTCTCGTGACCTGCGTGACAATTTCTTCGGTTTCCTTACTTTCCGCGACCTTCGTGACCTGTAAAGACAATCTGTTGTATGAGAAGCAACTTCAAGTTCGCTGACAGTGTCGCACTCAGCTGTTACATCTCCGGCCGTTTTATTTACGAGCTAATCAGGGGTGTACCTGTGTTAATGAGGCGGGATGATAAGCGCGACGCTCGCTGGTGCTTCTAAGTGCAAGGTTCTGAACTGGCGCGCAGTCTTCTCGTCGTACATAGGACAAAATTGATATTTGACCGGTGACCGTAACATTATATGGCGGAAAAATGAAGATAAAGAAGTAACGTAAGTCCCTTAAGTGCTTTCAATAATCTGTACCGGTTATTTTATGCCTAAAAATTACTTTAAAAATACTTCTTATAGCCATTTCGACTCTACAAAACTACAGTTTAAAAACTTAATCCGGAAACATAATTACTTACCGGCCGTCAGCGAATTCTTAAATGCTTTTCGTAAACAGACCCCACTCGGATATCTGTAGTATTTTTGGAATCGAGTTGTTTTTCCTGGAGCTCTGCGCACCGTATGTGTGCCTTTAAGCACCACACATCGACTCTCTATGAATCAGCAATTGTCCAACTGAGTTTTGAAAACTCATCATGACCGCAACTTTAAATTTTCTATCCATTAATATTTTGGCATTCCCGCAGTATTCTCACCGAATACCGGTAACCCAACAGTGTAGTTTAATTTAACACTGCATTGCGTGTCCTGTCGCCAGACTGCAGAGCGCACCCGACAGAAATAGCTAGAATAGGGAAATATACCTTCGTTATAGAAGAGGACACGTACCGTTTACATTACGTGACGAATGGCAGAGTAATTAATTGCTCGTCCACCAATTTTTTTAATTGGTCGATGCGTTCGCTCCGTGCCAGCGGAAATTAATGTTCCGGTTCGGCGTCTATAAATCATGGTTGCTGGACGTCAACTTCACATCGGCAGATCGTTTAATAAATTGAAACGAAACGTGTTCGTGTAGCGTTCCCTACCATTTTCAAAATCCGCGGAAAGTCGTTCCGTTTCCTTATAGGGTATTGCTTATTGTCTAAGTACAGCTGCTCAAACACATTTTTTTTTAGCGTTTTTAATTTATTTATTATTGCCTTTACGTCACATTAACTCTGAGTTGTGTGTAGATGTGTGCATACATGCTTCATGTCTGGTATACGTATGAGCGAGTATAAATTAATGAAGACAATGTGTCATGGAACTGGTATTAAAAATAATAACTTTGTGAGTAATTGTCATACGACAGGGACTTAACCAAAACGGTTGCTTTTATTTGCAGAACTGAACCCCCTTTTTAAACAATAATTTTTATATTGCGCAGGAAACATTACCAAGGAAAAAAAAGTATTGTAGAACTTGCTTATATCATACGCCAGACCTTAGATGTACAGAATGTTAGCTTTTAAAGTTTAATTACTCTAGAATTAATTTTCCATCTACTGAACCCCCTTGTAGGTTGAATTTTCACAGTTCCCTGAAAAGTTCCAACCGTCAAACATATCGGCGAGGTTCGACAATAGGTCCCCGGAGGGATAGAGAGCTCATTCCGGCCACATTATTGGCGCTTGGAGGTAAGCCCCGAGGGCATTGTGCTTCGTATTCACGCGTTAATAATGGGATTCATAATCTCTCTCTCTCCCCCTCCCCTAACACTACACATTGGCGGGTCCTCTCAGACTTCTGAGACGTTTATTCCCGCAGATTGGCTTTTGCTTTTTTTCGCGTCTTTCCTTTGATCGCGACGGTTGGCTTCATAAATTCCCACGTCTGTGGGCTTAAGGTCTTAAAAGCAATTCTTAAAAACGAGTTTAATGAAAATTACTGGGGTGAAGTTTCAGTGTTTATGGGGTAGGGAGGGATAAAAATAAAATTGCATCACAGTATCGTGTTGAAAACCTTGAAAACTGTATACAATGTTACACGTAGTGTCAAAAAACATGTTTTAGCAACAAGTATTCAAAACGTATTTCTGTATTTATATAAAACTTATTTACTCTGTGAGACTTCAAGCTCTGGCAGGTGAAATTTACTGCATTGTAGTGTAAATAATTGGCAAATGAACGGTAATCTGTGACGTTACATTCAAGCTTGCGTTACCATTTTACCCTCATTTTAAAATACTTATTTCCGTTAAAAAGTGTGTGGCGTGTGGACTTTTCATGCGACTTAATTTTCATGGAATAACAAATCTGTCGTATGTATGTACACACACACACACACGCACCTACACACATATATATATATATCCTCATACTTATTTGACAAATGCTTATTTATAGCGTTTTGAAATATACGCAAACAAAAAGAATTGTGTCGATTAAATATATAAAATTATTGTATAGATTACAGAAATGAAACGTATGACTTAAAAATTTCATTTATCGATATCATCATGAAATTGTTCGAATTTGTTTATGATCAATTTATTGAAATCTCTTTAAGTGCCAAAATATGTAAATATTTCGTCATTGTCCATAACTAAGTAAAACATATTTTATCTATATCATGAAGTAGTTAAGTAGAATATAATTAAAATCTGAAAGCTCCACTCTTTTTTTTTTCAATACGATATCCTTATTCGTTCGTTCGAAAAAAAAACTCTTAAAATGTGCATTAGTTTGTTTTTCATTAAATTTCGTCAAGTCGCTTCAGAAGTTTATATACATATTTGAAAATGGTCTCTTGAAAATATCAAATAGTTCTAGAGAAACGTTAATGCATACCTTCCATTTATCTGTAAGATTTTAATGATTTCAGTAATTTATTTGATTAGTCGGAATGCAAGTGTAGCTGAAGTGGAGGAGGTTGTGATCTGTTTAACGTTCGCCGTGCTCGACTAAGTGGCTGTGTAGTCGGAAAGCCGGGTGCGACGAGGCAGATAGCTCGCGGGGGAGGGGGAAGGCGGGGAGTAAGTCGAGGAACTGGCGTGTTCCAACAGTTGGTCGGCGGCGGGCGGGCGCACTTGTCAGCGCGCCACGTCATCACTTTGCCTTTGATCCAGCCCTTGAGTGAGGCGCGGAGGGGGGAGTGTGGCTGCGTCGTGATAAGGAACATTTAATTTCACTCCTTGCCGGTGCATTTATCTGAACAACCCTCCCCCTCCCTCTTTTCGGGGGCTTCATCTTTGACAAATCCGTAGCCATTATATAATTTGTATGAGCAAGTTTTCTTCATAGTTGAATCTTAAAATACATATTGATTGTCACACTAAAATCTCTGAGAATAAAATACTTTTAGAACTCCAAATTTCAAGTTTAGAAATTTAAGTAATGATTTTGCTTTATAAAAATCCCTGAACATTTATTATAATTATATTGGTTATTTTGGTTGCTTTATGGTTTTTATAAAACAAGTCAAACGTATAGGTATATGAAAAGAAGCATTAAACATAGATTACTTGGAATAACAATTATTGCTGCTTTTGTGTATGAGGCATATCGGGCTATAATGGGAAGGAAACACAATTGCAGCTCACTAAGCATTACAATATTTCTTCTAAAATAATCTCTCTGTACACTTATATAACTAAGTTGCATTCATTTTCTCATTCTGTCTTTGCTTGTGTTTTTTTCTTTTAAATCCTGGAAGGGAGGAATCCAGACTCCCGGACTCCGCCTTACCTCCCCCCCCCCCCCCCTTCATCCCAACGCTCTCCGGGAAACGTCCCTATCTTGAAGGATCTAGTAGATAGGAGACGTTCCTGTCTTGGAGGATCTAGCAGACAGGTGACAGCTCGTGGCATCCCGCGAACTCGCCAAAGCGGATGGGCGAATTAAAAAAAAAAAAAAAAAAAAAAACCATTGGCGCTTTTGCAATTAGACCATGCGATATTTAAACTGGCGACTCGCGAAAATTTTCGGGTTCAACTAATGACTTGTCAGTACGGCTTGAAATGCCTCAACGTACTCGGGGCTGTGACAAGCGATAATTTAGGCAATTCATTGGTTTTTTTTTTACGTCCGACCAAGGATGATGTAAAAGAATTCAAACTAAAAGGGGAAATTGGAGATTTTCGCGTCTGTGGAAAGTCACGCCTCTGCAGACCACCACCAATTACAAGGAAGCAGTTGCCAGCGTGGGCTAGAGCGATCAGAATTTTCCGCGGAAAATACATGTCCCTACCTGTTGGCAATTGAACCCGCGAACTTTTCCGGCTGTGAAGGCCCATATGTTTATACGCAGACACATAAAGTTTGTGCACTTTTCAAATTGATTTATTGTTTTGTTTGCATGGTGCTAAATCCCGATGGTATATTTCTCGCTTATTAATGGACTTTTTTTTTTTATTTAATCCCATGTATTTTTGTTGAATTTCTCTTCTCTATTTAGACTTTCTTGGTGTATCGACGGTAAAATTGAGAGCTTGCTCTCGTTTCAGAATAAACAAATAGTTATCATCGATACGCACTTGAGGCATCGTGTTAAAGCGCGTTGTCTGGCCAATTTTCCTTCATTATTTTTCTTTTTATTTATTTATTATTATTTTTCTTTATGTAAACTGTCTCATGCGACAACCAAGGTGGTATATTGGCTGATTTGTGCAGTTCACCAGCACATTGACTGTACATGGAATAAGTACTTAAATGGTGCCGATATGTATTCGATGCTTAATCCGTAGATTAAACTATAGATCTAAATTCTTCATAGGTTTCTAGTTAAGTTACGTTGACGCTCCGTTTAGATATTTTAAAAACACACTTGTAGGATTCAGGTTTTAGCTATAGCCCTACTGCAGGGCGTTTAAATAATGTTTGATTTACTGACTGGTCTAAAGCTCGTGCTATTTTCGTAAGAAAAAAAAATATTTCATAACAAAATGAGCATTTTATATACTCTATACGAGACATACGCCACAAGCCAATTGAGTTTTAAATTTTTTCTTTGCAATCAGGAGATTGTATATTTTAATGTAAACGCCTGCCGGTAAGTAGAAGCGATGACCCGGTTGGCAACAAGGTTGCATTAGGGTTGAGCGGGGCATGGGATGGGGAAGGGGGCAGAAAAAGGGGGGGGGGGGCAGACAGTTGAGCTGCCACCAGCGCAGCAGTTATCGCGCTGATGCCAGGATCTGACCATCCAGGGGTGGACAATATTTCCCTTACTGCAAGTCGACGTCATCCGGTGGACAGGCAGAGCTTTCATGGACGTGCGACGGCTAAATAATATTATTAATGAGTGAAATAGTTCCAGACATTATTATTGTGTTAATATACCTTAAACTAAAAAAAAATTGCCACAGTGCAACAAACGAAGATTTACAATTTCTTAAGGCTCGGTTTCACACATCATGTTATTTTCGTTTCTATTAGCTTAGAAATTTTCCTGTAAATCGATCGCAATAGCTCTCTTGAACTTTAGTTGTCGTCCTACAAGGTATACCAGTATCTAGATAGGGTCTTCATCGCCCGACGCGTCTGAGCATATCCCCGGCTGAAGTTGGACGTGGAACGTGACCTCGCAGCGGCGCGCCGACGGATTGCGATTGAGGAGAAATTACCAAATAGAATGTTTAAATAAGTTAAAACTAGCTTGAAATTGAAATATATTTCATTTCGTTTCAAAGATCTGGTCACCACAGAGTATTTTCTTATGTGATTTTAATAATTTTACAACCAAATTGTTTTCATATTTGTTTTTTTTATTTGAAGCCCTTATTTAATTAAAAAGAACTTCGGAATTTTTTTTTAAAACTATACACTGTATTGACGTTTCCTGTACATTCAGGTCTTCGTAATGAAAGAAGCAAGCCGAAAGTCGAATTTTGTCAAGTCGTTGAGATTATATTATTTTTTTTATATTCGCGTCATTCATACATCCCCATAAAGCATTAACTTTACTTCGTAACAAACGTAACTAACTCCACCACTAAGAAAGTTGTTTCTTTAACTGCCAGTATATACTATTTTTGAAACAATTTTCTTTTCTTTGTCGCAACTAACAGTTTTTTTTTGTTATTGCAAATAAAGCGTTTTTGTAGTGTTATGTCGGCGATGACGTGTAAGTGGAGATCAGGATGACTGGTCCGAGTTTTGAACTCCCGGACAACAGTGTGTGCCATCTCTTCCCTAAGTAGAAGGGCGTTGCCGGCAGGGTGTCCACAGTTAGTATGTACTTTCGTACTAGATCTAGTTCTTTTATAAGTTTTTTAGTGGTCAAGCACAGATCTAGTACTTTTTTCTTTAATATAATATTATTACAGTAACTCCAATATGTTTTATTAATAAGCGTAATTATTTTTAAAAACTATGGAATGTATGGTAGTGTTTGGTGTGATACATTTAAGTTAGAGCATTGCAATGTCATAATAACTTCCTAAATTTTTACAACCATAATAAATTATAATTTAGTACTTTTTTCTCGCCTAAGTTGGTACGAAATATTTTTTCCTTGTGGACACCCTGGCTTGCCGGAACACCGGAGCTCATGAAGCTTCAGTGCGGGTCGAGATGAACCTCCTCCTCCCGCCAGCAGCAGATGCAACTCCTCCGCTTCCCCCCCCCACCCTGGTCGACAACCCAGCTAATTATTTATTCAAGCGTGCGGCCAAGCGCCGGGCGGTGGTCGGACCGCGATGTTTGTAGTTGCTAGAGACAGGAAAAATTCGCGGATTCATTTTTCCCGTTGGAATATAATTCAAATACCGTTTTGCTGCTTATAGTTGGGCCACACCTTATCTCAAGAACTCTGAGCCAATGGAAAAGCATTTCACAAAATGAGCAAAGAAACATCGCAGTTAACAGGTGTCACCGGTCTGTTGCCAATGAGCAGGTGTTATTTGTCAGATTACATAGAAGATTGTGGAGTCTGTCCTAGAGGTAAATGAAACTACGAATTTTTCCAGTACCTAGTAATCCAACCCCCCCTCCCCCCACAGGGGGGTTGAATTTGATCGGTCATGAATCTACGCCCGGCCGAGGTTAAAATTAATGCGTGTTGAAATGTGTTACAACACACACATATGCACATAATCACATATACTCATATACACATATACAGATATGCTCATTTAAACGCACACGCATATACACAGTTTTACATTTGGCATCCTCTCAGTCCGCCATTCCTACCACCTATTGCATCACAAAGTGTGACACACTTTCTCCGCCTCCTTCCAACATCATTCCTCAAATAGCGATATCCGCGCGAGCTGTGATTACGGAATCAGATGCGAACTGCTGATGCAAAATTTTGCACCTTTAATCTCGTAAAATTGTTCGTGCGTTGTTCCTTTTATTTTTTCAGTTATTTCGTAGCTTCTAGTTTTACGAGTCACTGAATTCATTTGCGGCTTCATGGGTCACTGGTTCGCGTTGTTTTTTTAATATTTGTTTTTAATGTTAAGTTTCCAGTGGCGAGATGATGTAACTGTCCGGTACAATGCTCGGGAAAGAAGTAAGCTTGGAAAATAATTTTAGAGTATTTTATGCATTGAAGACAATCCCTGTGTGTGCAACGACATATGTCTGAATAGTACAAAAAAAGGCTCTCGTCACAGTTAATCATTTTATAACGGACCCTTGAATGTTCAGGATCTTCTTGTATGGAAAGTCCTGGGTAGCCGTGATCGCTAAGACTACGTGATGATGGTCGTTAGTTCGATCCCATTCGAACCCTGTATCATTGAAATTACCTGGCATTGATTTGATACTAGTAGTTCGAAGCGTAACATCTTGTACACCCTATAATTTTGAATATTTAAGTTAATTGCCAAATATTTCATCATAATGGTTTTCTACTAGTGTTATTCATTAACAGGTAAACAATTCTCAAGGATTTATGAATAAATTTAGTTTTTAAAACAAGCATTATCAGATAAATTATCAATGCAAGTGGCTGCCGTGTTTTTTCCTCATTAAAACCCTATATACTTATTTGCCTGTAATTTAATTATTTCAGTTTTAATTTATGCTTGTCATTTGATAGTTGCTCGGACGTTACAATTATTTGCCGGAAATATCACTGTTTATAAACACAAACAGCAACTCTGGTTCACAGATTTCTCTTGAGTTGCAAAATTACACATTACCATTTGCAAACAAATATGATTTGTGATTTTAGAAAACTGTTGCAGTCAAAGCGCTCTAGATTATACGAAGTTATTAGAATATTTATATTATTTTTTAATATAATGTTTACTACGCAGCATGGAAATGTGTTTAATGTTAATGACATGATTGCACGAACTAGATAACGGAAAATACAGCAATTTTCACATCACAATTTAGCACTTCACCATATGCTCATTTTTTGGGATTTGCAATGATCTTTAAACAAGTGTGTTTCAACTCGTATTGTGAACGTCTACAAGTGTGTGAGCAGCTTACGTAAATGAATTTCGCGTTATAAATACTTATACATACAGATTTCAGTGATAACTTAATTATGAATGTTGTGTAGCTGGAATGTAACACCGCTTATGTCTTTGGAACATATCTCAAATGCAACCAGACGTGATCGAATGAATGAGTAGGCCTGGTGAAGTGAAACTCGTATTTTGCTGAACACGGAGGACGGTGGACGTTGCCGGAAGCCGGTGGGGTTTTATCTGGGTGCTCTTATTTCTCTGGTTAGTACATTCCGTCACTTATCCAATACGCAATTGTACCCCTTAACATTCATCAATCCCCTATATGTTGACGAGGCATTAAACCTCCATTCGATCGAATCAGTATATTTCCAGAGGATATCTCATCCCTATTACTGCCCCGTTGCGAATGCACTGTTGACAATTATTCAAGTTTTACAACTTTGTGAGTAAACGTTCCGCCCTGATTGGTTTCCCTGTGTGCTGAACCACTTAATGATATCTTGGTTTAATGCTTTGACGTTGTAAGATTCCAAATTTACCCGACGAAAGCTTCTTAAAATAGGACCTTGGAGTGAAACGAAACTTGACTTTTATTTTCATAATTTGTTTTGTTGTTTATAGGGTGGAGGCAGGCGTTTTCGTGCAGAGATGACGGTTTCATGAGTTTTTTTTAAAGCTATTCCTGTTTTCATTAAAAACGGAATTTAACCCTCGCGTGGTTTATTTTATGCAGACCACTGTGCAAAGTAGTTATTAAAATCCGGCCCGAAGAAAGAGGAAAAGGGACTAACTGTCTTGAGATATATTTAATGTTTCTGCAACTCGCGACCAGTATTTTAAGACCTGCAAATTCCAGGAAAGCGAAAACTAAGAGAAAGGCAGTCATTCTTTTCTTTCTATATTTATTTCAGTGAATGTTTTGTTGCATAAAGGTTTGGTTTAGAAATATTTAAATTTAAGCTAGTTATTTAATTTTTAATGCCGTAATCACTCCAAGTTGGGAGTTTGATTCGGAAGGCGCTCTTTTTACACTGAAGTAAATCTAAAACTGCCGCCACATCTTGTGAGGGATTCGTTCCCAGCATTTAAGCTGGCCTGATACCATATTTGGTTTGGGAAGCACTTTCTTTTACATAAATATAAAATAGAAAAAAAAACGTGTGCGTACTTAAGTCGTACAGTTATACATCTAAAGACTTAAGACGATGCTACTTAAAAACGATCGTGACTTTGAACTACTGCATACCAACCGGGTATTCATAAATTAATATTAGTAATGCTATCAATCGTTTAGGCCGAATTATTGACATTTACTTCGTCACGTAAGGATTTGTTACCGTTTTATTTTCTCCTCCCGCTCCCCAGCTTACTTCATATTTAAATTTAATAACGATCACAATGTGCTGGAAACAAATGCTATCGCGTGGGTAACTATAGCTCACTTTCGTGACAGATACAAGTTTTGAATATATATAATGATATATTCAATGCTACAAGCTTCGTGTTCACCGGAATCCAACGACCAGACGCAACTCAGGCGCAGAGCTCTCCGCCCGAAGACCCGCTACTAGGCGTGCTGGGCGGAGCTGAGGGTGGCCTAAATAGTAGGCGCTTCCAGTTTACTGTCCTTTCACATGGCCGCAGTCTCGTGGTTCCCCTTCAGTGCGCCGTAGCGTTCATGTAAAGTTCTTAAAGTTATTTAATTGACAATAAAAAATTCAAATTGCCACTGAACTGCCTTTTTAATACAATGTACAATAGAATATGTTTTTTTAACAGGTTTATTTTTTAATGTGATCGACTCAAAAATGTTCGTTGCCATGCTATGGCAATGGGGATTTGTTACACCTGGAGAAATAATGAATACTTAAATTATAAAGAGAGATTTTGAGTTTGTTTGTAGGAAGTAAACTCGAAAACTGCTGTACTGATTAAAAAAAAATATTTCACTATTTTCAAGCTATATTATTCCAGATGGATAAGACCTATGTTTTAATTTTTTTAATGTTCGTGAAATACAGCAGTTGTTCAGTTGAAACTAGAGAATTACGACCAAATCAACACATATCTTCATCTACCCGCACGAAGCCCGTTACCAGTTCTGGTACAGGTGAAGGAGTTTCAGCTATCCTTGAAACAAATAGTGTTGTATTACAGCTGAGCAATCTCAGTAAAGGATGAAATTGGGTTGGTTTAGTAGAAACCACAAGGGAACAGTACACGTTATTTGCGAGAGCAACCCTTGCTTATTGCGGTGATCTACCCGCATGCGAGATGCACCTCGTGTTTCTCCGCACATTATGTATGTAATCAAGCCGTCGGCAAGTGCGTGGGTTCGTAAGCCTTGTTTGTAGCTTCACGTGGAGCTGTTGTGAAAATGCTTTCCGGTAGTGTTTACGAAGTTTTGGCATCTGTACACTGAACGTGTATATGCATTCTATAACATCTTTGTAAACTGATTTTAAAGGAGATATAAATTGTTTATCAGAGTTTAAAACATGACGTTCAAACACGATTTACCTTAAATGATTCTACTTTGTTTTTGTAAGGCATTGATCAACATTATTAAAATTGGATTTTACAGCAAAGGTTCGGTGAATAATTAAGTTGATTTTCAAACACGAGACAAAATATATTCGTGTGTTTCCTTTATGAAGCTTATAGTTTTTTTTTTGGAAGTTAAACCACTTTTGCTCTCGCGTCCTTCCAAAATCGTATTATACGATGAGAAAAAAAGGATAAAACGAGTGATAACACAATATTTTTTTAGAAATTAATTTTGCTGTACAGAATATAAAAAGCAGAAAGGACATAAATCACATTTTAACTTTATTGTTATGTTACGCTATAAAGAAAATTAAAAATTACAAGAAGAGTCACATCTGTAATTAATACAGAGGTTTTGATAAAACGGGTTATGATAAATTATTTCAAAACAACAAGCTGTAGTCCATAGCGAGTACTTTGCGTACACTGTGAAAACTAAATGATACTATAAAATTTGCTTAAAATTTTTTTAGTCCACTTGTCCAAGCTATTAAAGTTTAAAAAATAATTTTTTTTCTGTTTCAACAGCAAATTCTGAAGAATAAAACAAATCTTACGGATGCGTGGCTGCCACGCTTATTTGAAGTGAAACTTCACAGCCCGGCTGTATTTCAGATCAGGCTCACTAACGGCGCTGCAGACAGCGCTGCCATCGTCGTTCGAGAGGCTCTAGTGTTAGTGGTATCACAGGACACTTGTAGACTATGTGTAAGTTTCAGTTTCTAGAAGGGTTACGAGATTTCAGCAGAATGCGTGTGACGTTTCCGCAGCCACAGGGCCTCGCCTCACCCGGTAGCTCGGTGTCGCCATAGAAGTGCAAGTGGAACAAACATGGCGCCGAATTAGAAATCCTTCATGATCTTTACACTTTCAGTACCGCGGTGAGCGTTAGACATATTTCTTAAGTGAAACTTCTTTGCTAAGGGGGATACAATTTTCGAGCGTTACGAAAGTTCCGATCGCATGAGGGAATAGTTAGGTACGTGGTGGGGGAACCGGTGGAGGAGGAGACGGCAGGAGAAAGGTGGAAATAACGTAGCATAATTGCACAGTTGGTTGAATACTTGCTTACTTCCATACTTAACACTTGCACACTTCATATTTTCACTTGTGCATACTTGCATGCTATACCCATATTTAAAAAAGTCCTGGTAGTAGATTTTTTAAATTTATATTTTTCCTCAGCTCGATAGTTTTGATATCCCTGTCGGGTTCAGAACAGCGGAATTTTTTAATATACCTATTGTATACTGTGAAATACAAGGAGGAACCACTGTGTGGCTCGAAGCAGTGTTTTGTTTTTACCGTAGCGTGGATTGATAATCAGTATTTAGCTTTTACATAATTTTTTTCTATCTCAGTCTTATGAAGAAATTTATTTTTCCTGTATACTGCCCATCATTGTTAAGAATTGACAGAATAATATTTTATTTTGTGTTATTGACGTGGCAACGTCTAATAAATCGATGAACTTCGGCTGCACGCACGAAAAAGGTTGACTCATTGTCCCGTTACGCTTTGTATCGTTACGCTCATTGTACGCTTGCGCCGCATCTATCTCTCTTCCACTAGATTGGAACAACCATCGATTTGACTTTTTCGAGGCACATTAAACTTGAAACACTCCCATTCGTTTCTTACTTTTCCTATCATCGTCCTATCCTTAACAGAATAACACAGATTGGAAGAAGTTAAATAGCAAACATGTATAAAAGTTATAGTTAAAATAATCTGTTCGTTAAAGTAATAAACATATTTGAATTTATAAGTGCAAATAAAAGTAAATTTATCAATTAAATTGTAGATTTCGTTTCACTCCTTCTTTGTATCCATAAAAAATAGTGATAATTCAATAAAAAATGATACAATTTTATTCATAAAAGTATGGAATCGTTTCATTAATGTTTTGTTATGACTTAGTCACGTTAAACTATCGTCCGTAAACCGACTTTACATACAACCAATTTTTTTCAAAGAATTTCTATCAGCTCAAATGAGATTACAGATCAGCACTTTGGTCGGTAATTATGAAGCACTGTGGAGAAGACACCACTAGCATAGTAGGTGGTCTCAATCGAAAAAACCTCAAAGACCACGTTGAAAATTTAATATAAACGATATAAATTATTTAGTTTAGAAATTAGTACTGTTTATTTCATTTTTGTTTATCTGCTCAGTATATACTCAAAATGACGCAGTAGCGTGCTAACTTTGACTGAGTTGCAGTTCGAAACATCACCTAAATAAGTCCAGTTTCGACTCAAACCCTTCATCTCCTTCGGCTACCAGAAGGCTCCATTTTGGATTAAAACGTGTTTAAGGTCTAATAAGTTTACATAGTTATTATTGAAAAATTATTTGCACTAAGGCAGGGAGAAATTTTGAAATATATTCTGGTAGTGTTAAAAAAAAACGAAAATATTAATAATTCATATAAATGTAATTGAATTTATTACAAAATTTAAATAACGAAGGAAAATTCGTCGCAGCAAAACTCGTGTAAACGTCTGGCATTCAATTAAAATATGTTATGTATTATGCCTTAAATACTGTTTTCTTGTTTAAAAACGGCGGGAAAATAACAAACAAATAAATATCAACCAATATTGGCTTAATTGCTAGATGGTGCCTTCAGCAAATCCCTCCCGCCATGAACCAGGTATTTCAGATTTGTTATTTGTTCTCCATGAGCGAGCTAGTTTTGGGAGATGGAGTATCGATTCCTCCCCTCCCCCCACCCCCTCCTATCCTTCCGCGACCACGTATTTCCTCCTTCACTTGTTGCAGAGAACAAGCCAGGATTGCTACACTCCACTTCGCACGCAACGGCCTGGTCATAATTTATGAAAAGCTGTTCCTTCTCCTCAGGAAAAACAAATGTTTCGTGTGCGAGAAAAATGGTAAAACAAAACATTTATTCAGTTGCACAGCTAAAAACGTTTGAGCATTGCAGGTTTTAATCTGAGACCTGTTTCCAGAGGGCAGTAACGTTTAACCGATGCATGTAATTATTTTTATTTTGTTTTCTTCGTTTACCGCGTATTTGCATGGGTCTAAAGATTCACGAACTTCACGTGGGCAAGTAGTTTGGAATCATCATCTACTGAGAAAATCTCAGTTCCAGCAGGCTACAATTTTCATAAACGTCAGGAAAAAGAGAGAATTTGAAAATATAACAATGTTATTAAAATATGCACATCTATGATAACGCAGATGTAATCTGTTACAAATAACTATAGTTCGACTTACGGCTAGTATAAATAATTCGTAGAGAACACTGCAAAGGAATAAATATGAGGTTAATTTTGTATTTATTTCCACCTGACAAAACAAATTCGCTTCTCTGTAATGACAGTTTACACTATCATCACTGGTAAGTCTCTGTTTTATAGAATATGCATGGACATGATTGACTTCCTGTTATTTTTGGTTTCAAACTTCACCCGAGTTATTTCGTGAACATGCTACTACGTAAAATTTTTAGCAGATAAAATTGACTCAAGCAAAAAAAAAAAAAAACACTCTTTGAAATTCACAACCGATGTAATGTGACGGGAATAATTTTGTTTGTCGTTATCGACCGAAATTATAAACTAATGACCGCGGAGTTGCACGTGATACGCCCACTTGATACGATGGCAGGACATAACATAAAGCGGGGCCATAACAACGTTAATCACACTAATTGGCTGGAATCGCAACCCACCCTCACTGCGGCGTCAAATGTCTCGACGCTTCAGGTCGGCGGACATTCGGAGGGGACTCTGGTTCGATGCCTGGGACGGGTGGTACCGCGGCGAAGGAAGCTGTGCACCGGGAGGATGAGGTCGCGTCTTGGTGCCCCGAGGGGGCGGCGGGGGTCACGCCAAGTTCTGTCGTGGAAGGTCAAGTTCCCGGGAGGAGTTGCCAAGGGCTCGGCGTAGCCTCGTGCTCATCTGATTGCAGGCTCGTAGTTCATTAATGCCATCCGTTTCCAGGGGTGTATCTGTGTTAGTGAGGTGGGATGATAAGCGCGACGCTCGCTGGTGCTTCTAGCGCGGTATCGCCTCTAAGCGCAAGGCTGTTTGCTGTCGCGCAGTCTTCTTATCGTCCATAGGTAGGGACCGGAAAAATTCGCGGGTTCAGTGACCTGTAGGATGAACTCCACAGTTATACGTACTCTCGGTCAAATGTCATCCACCCATTGGCTGCTGTCTTGTGAGACGCCCCAACGTAGCAGCCTGTGATTCGATAAAGCTTTGGTTGGGTGTTTCTCATTGGCCCAGAGTCATCCAGGTGAGTTGTGAGCCAATAGCAGAGGCAGCACTGAGGTATAACTATTTGTATTTTAGCCTATCGCGAAATGAATTCGCGAATTTTTCCGGTCTCTATCCATAAGACAACTGTGAAATTTGAGTGGTGACCGTAACATTATATTGCGGATAAATAAAGATAAAAGTGTAAGATCTGTACTCTGAAAACGTTTTTCTTAGCCATTTTAACTCGTCTAAAAAAACAGTTTAAAAACTTAATCTAAAATCAAAAGTTCTTTTCGGCCCTCAGCGAACTCAAATGCTTTTCGTAAGCAGACCCCAATCGGATATCTTGAGTTGTTTTTCCTGAAGCTCTGCACACCGTATGCGTGCCCGGGTAGGCGGAGCCCTTGACACTGTTCAATCCAGACGTTGAATTAAATGCCACTGAGTGGTAATGGACCATTCATTGAGTGCTCGCGGTCCAGCCTACACCCAGATACTCTGGCTGCATTTGATAAGCAGCAGTTTCTTGACTTACCGTTCGAATAACACCGCAATGTCTTACTGCTGGCCACTACAACACTTCTTTTTTTTTTTTGTTACCTCGATCGACGTATACACACGTCCCATTAGTACTGTTCCATTAAATCCGGCGGAAGGATACCGCAAGTAGATCGTTAGAAGGACTTTCAAAAAGGTTAATTTCAACGCGTACCAACTGTCATTTCGATCTTGTGTCGGGTTCTGTAATCGATAATGGCGATACTTCTGACGTTGTTAGTGGTATTAGCTGTGTAAATAAATTATACATTTAAAAGGTTGACAATTTCTGTAATTTTATTAGTAGTAAAAGTTCCTACTAAAGCTGAAAGCCTTTTGTGGCCGCCTGGGCAATTTACACGCATAATGTTTCTGCGTTCTGTATTTTTCTTCAGCTTTATTCATTTCGTCGTATTAAGACATATTTGTGAACACACTGTGTAATGTATAAGAAAGACGGGTAGAGAAAGAGACTTAGGTGGAAATTGCGTCTGTGGAAGTAATCTTGTAATTTTGGCGGTGTTATGCTTTTCCCGGACTTGCTGCTTGAAAGCTCGCGAATATTCCTTTTTCATTTCACGAAGAAGAGGCGCGCTTCGTTTTTCTTCTCATTTGGCAGCGAAATTTCTCGCGAGCTCGCAGGAAGCGCACGCATTGTAGCTCGTGACAGCTCGTGACAGCTCGTGTATTTACTGTGGCCTCCTCGCTCGAGCTTGCCTCGAGACAACTCGTGACGTAGTTCTTCTGCTCCGTGCTCGGCAGGAAGTCTATAGCCGGGAGCTCAGGGGTATTGCGCTCGAGATTAAAACTGCCCGAAAAAAAAAAGAGAGATAAGCGCTGTTGTGCTAGGAAATGCTAGTGACGATAACGTAGTTGCCATCTGCCACACGTTTCACTGATTGCGGTAAACTCTGAAGAAAAAAAAATTGATTCAATACAGGCATGCAATTCTGACTTTTGTGTATTTTCCTACGTTTTAAAATAGACCAGTTATATGATGTTGATTTTCGTTTATTCAAGAGAATATAATAGGTATAAATACACATCCCAACTTAGTTGTCATAAGAAGTGTGCCCTTAAAACCAACTATTTAAGATTATATTTTGAGTTATAAGAAAGCCATATAGAGACCAGATCATAGTGATATGCTGAATATAGTACCTACGTAATGTGTAAAATAAAAAGTATTTACTATAGTGGCTTAAAGTGTGCACACATTTCTCCCTTGTAAGTACCCATTTTGTAAAATGATAATCGCACATGTTCCTAATGTTAATGTGAACATTTTTGTTTCAGGTAAGAATATTAATCGAGAATCTAACTATTTGATCTCAGTTGGAACATCATTGCACTACGAAGTACCTAATATATGTGGTTTAAGGTAAGGTATATGTCTTAAATATGCTCTAATTATTTTTATTACTTTCTTAATGCAGATTATCTTTAAATAATAAAGCGTTAGTAATAAAGATTTTTTTTTAATTGAAATGTTAAACGCTTTATATTATATTTCTACGCATTAAATTCCTACACGTAATCCCCGGCTTTTCCGTTTCAATTATGTAGGCTTTCCTTGATGCGGCGCTAACTTGTACCAGTGTTTGGGTTGAGAGTATAGTGACATTTAATATTTTGTAATCAGGATTGTAGTTTGATGAGGTAGAAGAGCTTGGTTTAGTTCAAAAAGAATTTAATTGGCATGGGCCGTTTGATGAATCAGATTATGTGTAATATGTTTAAAACAATAACCATCTCGTGGTTTAAGTCTAAGTAACAGTAGGCCTAATTCAATTCATGGATTTGGAAATGATAATAAGTTATGTTCAGATGCCAGTTTATAGTATTGGTTTTTATTAGAACCACAGCTTTAGTAAAAATAATTTGAAATACAGAGTAGCATGAATCACTAATAAGCCTTCGAATAACTTTGCAATTTTTTTGTCTAGAAAACGAAGTAAGTTACATTATAATCACTGGAAACCACTTGACCAATAAAGAATTGTACGATTTTTCCTTAAACGACGTGACTGAATGTTTGAATAATTCAATATTCATTAGGATTATCCTATGTTTCCGGGTGGTTGCAAAACATAGTTCAACATTCGGGAAAACTAATACAAAAGTTTAGTATGAGTTTTATCTGTCAGGGTATCCATAGTCGTGTAAGTATCACTACTCAACAAAATATATTTTGTTTTAATTATTATTAATTTATAACCGATTTCTAACATGTAAATTTTAAGTTTTTTTTTGTTTTATGTTTATAACACTGCTGGGGATAAGTAACACTTTAACCACTACTGGTGTCTACTATAACTAAGTGTAATATATACTATAAGTGTAGCTACATGGAAGTAGTTTACTGATATAATGTACCTACATACGTTTGATTTTATTAATAATTCGGTTAATTTTTGCGTATTGTCTTTGTGTTCTCTGCACAGAAAACTTATATGTATTAAAATATTTAAGGTTGAAAACATTTTCAGGCCATTAGCATTATCGGGGTTCTGAAATGTTACCCGGTCACCGAACACATGAATTTAAAAGTCGTGGGTTCAATTTAACTTGGTTTGTGTTTTTTTTTTCACGATGGAAAATTTTCGTTAAAGAATTAGGTCATGATGTTATGTAATTGTTCACCTCCGTACCGCTAAGGCTGCAAACCATTGCAAAGCCAATCACTTTATGTTGACAATATCCGCCACAATGCATTTTCATCCTCCGCGTCTAAGCGCAGGGTCGCGACATTCAGCGGTGACCTACACGGCTGTTAATCACTGCCGCCATCATCATAATCATCATCATCATCATCATCATCATCATCGAATTGCAGTAAATTTTTTCCTCAGTCTTTCAAATGTCCCCAGGCTCATAATAATGTTTTCGTACACAATTGCGTTTACATTTACATCACTGTAACGCGCTCTGAACTAAAAAATAAAAATAATAATTTGATACCATTAACCAATTTTAAAGAAATATTTAAAACACTGTTATATTATTCTAAAGGAAAAGTATATTAATAATATTTTCAATGCAACAATTTTTTGGTTGTTGTGCTCTGCGTTATTATACAAATTCAAAACTTGCTTGTTTGCTTGATCAAAATTAATATAAATAAGAAATAACATGTAAACTAAAGCAATACTATTTATACAAATTTACAGCAATCTATTTAAATTTTCTATAGTGTGCAGTTTAAACATGATCGTATCTTCATTATATTTGTTCCGCTTCCCGCAGAAAGTCGATCATTCGACAAAGAATTGTGAGTATTTTAATAGTATCGTATTAAACAGGTTATTAAAACTTACAATGCACATTTGAAATAAGCTGAAAAGTAACATTTCGCCTCGCGCCCTCGGTATAACACTGAAGCCGTGGCGTTCTCGCTGCCCTGGTTCTTTAACGGCACGGAATGGAATGGGAGAGGAAATTTTTCTGACTGGAATTCTGGTTGACGCTAGTCCCCCCCCCCCCCCCCCCCCTTCTACGATACATTAACCTCCTCTTTTACCCGTTGCCGTGGGTCCATCAGCAGCGGAGAGAGCGCGCCCCACCCCTCCCTGCAGCTGGGAGGCCACGCCCCCTCCAGCCGGGCAGTCACAGCAATGGTGAGCGGTGACAGACCGTGCAGACTTCCGCCGACAGCGGTTCCCGTCTCCCGCTGTCGCCGTCACCAGCGGCTGCCTCCCGTTTCAAGTCGTGATCATCATTCACAGTAAACACAGACTTTTTTAAAGTTTAATTGATGTACATCGCATACTTTTTTTGTGCATAATTAGCTGCCAAAGATACATTTCTAACGTACGTTACTCCCTCCCTTGTCTCTTCTCTCACTCTTTCACACACACACACGCACTCTCTCTGACTCTCTCTCTGGCAAGCGAACTGGGTGTAAGATCTTCTGATCTCCACGTGGACTACGAAAACATTCCAAACATTTTGAATCAGGAATCTTACTCGCAGATTTTCTTCTCCTCGGGGAGGATTACTCCGCATCATTGGGTACCGCAGCAGGCAGTCAATTTGAATAAACACATTTTTTTGAATTTTCTATAATACGTTATTTAACTATAGCATATTTCCGCTTTATTTATTTTGTTTGTTTTGCTATGTATTAGTTTTCGCAAAGGCAGGGAGAAATCTTTAAATATATTCTGATAGTGTTGAAAAACGAAAATAAACCACTTGGCGTCAGCATCAGGTGTTATTTGCAATTGATTAACAGACTAAAACTTTTTAAGTTTAACTGCAACGATACTGGCTACTTCAAGAAATGGTTTAAATTTTTTAGTTCTGTAACCCCTTTAAATTCTCCTTATTTGTACAGCCAGAAAATGGTAAAAATGCAAAAAAGAAAATTTATTCTACGTATATATTTTTCATTTCGTGAAAGTGAAATCATTTAAAAAAGTCTACAAGTAGATCTGTGATTACTGTAAATATAAAACCATGATATGAAATGAGAGGCACTTCCTTACCGCTTCGCTGGTCACGACGACATAGTGGGAGGGTTTTTTTTGGGTGATCCCAAGTTGCGTCGTCATTGGACGAGTGTTATAAGAAACGGATCGGCATGTAAGTAGTTTGCAGCACACTGCAATCTTGAATATTCCTCTACTTGAGAACAATTACTTGTAGCATACAATCATGCGAAGAGAAAATTTACCTCAATACTCGTAATAACCTATTTTATATAGTTTGAAGGATAAATATATCTCGTTTAGGTCCAAAACCTGCCATTACAAAGCAGTACCAAAACGGGTAATTTTTTCCCTGAGAATTTAATTTAAACGAATAGCCCAATATTCACAATGCGGAAACGTATTTTTGTTTTGTACAGAACAATTTATTTGAGATAATTAGGTCTTAATGATACCAACAAAGTATCTTAGAACTAATATGAAGTACTAATAGGAAAATATGGGAATATTTGTATATAATGAAACTCAAGAAATATATATTTTGTTCTCAATAAACGACCCTAAAGAGAAAAAAAAAAGAGAAGTGAAATAGTTTTAAAACATTACAAGTGTTACCATGCAAGAATAATAATTGCAAGGTACTTCTGATGGAAGGAGATGGGAGATTTAAATTTTTTTCAACCGCCTTGGTTTAGAGACAAAGACTCCATGCTTGCATGCCATGTGTAACAAATTTTTGTATTATAGGACAGTAGTCTATAGGAATTTTCTGAAGGAAGAAAATGTTGAATGAAGTATTTCTGTCGGTGTGCTGCCTTGAGAGAGAGAGAGAGAGAGAGAGAGAGAGAGAGAGAGAGAGAGAGAGAGAGAGAGAGAGAGAGAGCGACTCGGGTGCGCGAACTAGGAGCCTGCCCTTGGACTCAATTTGTTTCCTCGTCGCGCGTATGAAGGGTGAAGGGCCTGGTCCCTCCTGGCAGGAGCAATCTGCGTCCCATCTCCCCCTCCTCCCCCCTCGTGACCCGGGGGAAGACCACCTCTATTCTGCCGGGGGAGATTCCATTACGTCGCATCCCCCCCTCCTCATCGCTATTCCCCCATAGTCCATACCGTACTGCCTGCTGGCTCACGAGCCTCGAGTGATAGAAATCGACAGATTTTTCCCAATTATTTGACGCCTTGCTCCTTTCCTATATGCTATCCCATTAAGGGTGTGCCAGGAGAATGTTCTATGTTTTCTATGGTCTTAAATTCCGAGTCTTCACTTGCCTAAAACTGGCTTTCTCGAGGCGTTTGGTTTTCTGCCACCATTGAGTGATTTGAGAAAATAAATCTTGTTTACATCAACAATATTCTTTGTTTGCTCGAAAATGATCCAAACATCACTTGCATTATTCCAACGAAAAGCCGCAACACCCATGCAAATTAAAATACTAAAATAACACGTGCAACCAAATTCAAAATATTTCAAAAAAGCAAAAAATTATAAAAAAACAGGCGCCAAATTAAAACTAAAATACATTTTAACACCTGAACCGCTACAATTTTTGAGGTACTAGGTACCTCGCTTGATACAGAAAGTCTATCGAAACTTGGTTTATACATTGAAAATATATATTAATACTATGTTAAAAAGAAAGTGTTAACGGGGATTTTGACGCATCTTAATCTAGGTACTACTTTATTATTATTATTTATATATATTTTGAAAGGAAAACTTTCTATATAAATTATATGTTATGTGTAAACTTTACAAAATCTTTCTCACTGTATAGGGTAAGTCCGGGGTAGATGGCCATACGGTAGAGATGGCCAATCGTCATAGTTCGGCAACCAGGCGCTAGAATGCATCCCAATTCACTGTGTGTTGAGTTGGTGATGAGTTACGTGGAAGGTGTTGTTTACGCATCGGAAAAGCGCTATAATTGTGAGTGTTTTTGCCTTTTTCTTTTTACTTTCTGTCTAAAATAATTCTCCTAGTCACAATTTTGGCCTGAAAATTAAAGATAATAAGTAAAAAAAAGGGATAAACTTGTTTGTAGGTCTTTTTATACCTTCCCGGACATATGTAATCATTGAAGGTTCCAAGCATCATTCGCCATTATTTTTATGCTCCTTCGCCCTCTCACCCGTACAATCGGGATAGATGGCCATGTTTTATTCGGGATAGTTGGCCACCCATTAACCTCTTGCGTTTTCTATTATGAAAATAAATTTTTAATCTGTCTAATGGAATAACGAAAAACTTACATTTTTTAAATTTATGAAATCTTTATTTTACTGAAATGGTTTTCTTACCAAAGTATACTTGGCCACCCATATATTTTAATACAATTGTTTTATTATATTAATTTATTAATTTTGTGTAAAAATACTTTTGTTGATGTTAAAAACTGTTTAACAAAAAATTTAAAATGTAAGGAAAAACAATACAAATTTTAACAATTATAATAATGAAAATATGTTATTTCTTAAAAGAATTTTCTCGCTTATAATATAGGCTATTTGAAAATCCGTGCACGCACATCATCACTTAAAATATTTTCACCAAAGAAACATTTTTTAAAACACAAAATGCTGTAAATAGTTTACAGATAGAGTAGGGTGTAACAAATCTACCTACATACTTAAAAGCAACGAAATTCGTTACTCTTGCCACCGAGATACCTAGTCGAGATGTAGTCTATGTGATTGCTCACTCGTCATCTTTGAACGTGGTGCTATCTATGATGTAGTGTAGAATATAAAGGCAAACTGCGCCGTGGTACTGTCTTGCAGCCCAATCTGTCGTGGAAATACTGAACTACTTTAAAAGAACGATTTAGCTCTGCTAAAAAAGTATGTAACAGAAAAATATTTCACGCGAAATAACTTGGGTAGTTATATTCCACCAAGTCGGTAGTGGCCGAGTATACTCTGGTAAACAAGGAAGGGTCGTGTAATTATTGCAATTTCTTTTTGTTCTTTCTTTCTAGATGCCAAATAAATACACTCCTAAGGTGGGGAGTACTCGTGGTAGATGGAAAGCAGAGGATTTAAAACACGCTTTCGAAGCCGTCGAAAGTGGTACATCTGTCCGCAAAGCATCTGCAATGTTTAATATACCCAGAAAAACTCTTGAAAGAAGAATAAAACAAGGAAATATAACAAAAGGGTCAATGGGACCGAGTTCTTGTTTCGGCAAAGACAATGAAGAAAGACTTGTGCGTCACATAAAAAAAATGCAAATGAGTGGCTTCCCTCTGACTAGAGACGATGTTCGTAGTTTAGCATACAATTTTGCTACTCAGTTAGGAATCCATCATAGATTCAATAATGAAAACGAGAAGGCCGGATATGACTGGTTGCAACTATTTCTTTCGAGACATCCAGATATATCTGTGCGCAAGTCTGAGGGTGTTTCACTTGCTAGAGTTCAAGGTATGGACCGTAATGAAGTGGCAGAATATTTTTCTCTTTTGAAAATTATCTTGGAGGAAAACCAACTTATTAATAAGCCATCAGCGATATTCAATATGGACGAAACAGGCTTGCAGCTGAATAACCGCCCTGGTGAAGTTCTAGCTGAGAGAGGTTCCAAAGTAGTTCACACTATTACTTCAGGAGAAAAAGGAGAGACAATAACAGTCATAGCATGCTGTAATGCAGAGGGCGTGTTCCTCCCTCCAGTTTCGGTAATGAAGGGGAAAAACAAAAAACCAGAATGGGAGGATAACATGCCACCAGGCAGCATTGTAATGATGTCTGAAAAATCTGCCTATGTTAACACAGTTATTTTTTTTAATTGGCTTAAAAACCATTTTTTTCCTCGCAAACCTGCAGGGAAAGTACTGTTGATTATGGATGGCCATTCTTCTCACTGCAATTCTGTGGAAGTTCTTGAATTCGCAGACGAGAATGATATCATATTACTGTGTCTCCCTAGCCATACAACACATTATTTACAGCCACTAGACCGTGCTGTATTTAAATCTCTGAAACATCACTTCTACACTGCTTGTTCTAAGTGGCTAACAAACCATCCGAACCGAAAGATAACTAGGATACAGTTTGGTGAGCTTCTGAGTGAAACTTGGGGAAAAGCAGCAACACCTGAAAATGCGATAGCAGGTTTCAGAGCCACTGGAATCTACCCTTTCAACGTGGATGCTATTCCAGACTATGCTTTTGTTGTAAACTCCAGGTCTAGAGACAATGAAAATCGTGAACATGCAACACATAGTTTGCTTGAAACTAATTTAGAAGAACCTGGCTGTTCCAGAAATTCTTCTGGTGTTCCCAACGAAGATACCGAGGAAAATTCGCCTTCCGGTGTAAGTAACATGGAGATAGAACAGATTGACACTTACCCAGCCATTGAAGATCCCGGTACATCATGTCAGAATGCAGACAAATGCTTATTTAGCACAACTGTAGATCGCATCATGACTACAAACGTTACTTCACCGTCTACTTGTGGTGCCGATGCTATCTCGCCTACCAAAGTCCTGACTGAGATTTTGCCCATTCCAAAAACATCAAAACAGACGCCGAAACGTAAAAAACAGAAAGCTACTCTTCTAACATCTCCTGAAAATATTGCACAATTTAAAACGAAAAGAAAGAAGATGGACAAAATATTTCTAGGGAAGCAAAAGAAGGCTATGCCTATGCAGGCATATAACACAAAATCAAAGCAGAGGAAAGTACTTCGACCCAGAAGAAATACTTCGTCAAGTAGCAGATCAGAATCGGAAGTAACATTGCAGGACGAATCTAGTGACGATCTTGATCAAGAAGACGAGGAGTGCATCGGTTGTGGTGAAGACTACAACCTTACAGTACTGACATGTGACTGGATAAAATGTGTTCGCTGTCGTCGTTGGTTACACGAAAACTGTACTAACTTTACTGATGTGTGCAACAACTGTGGAAAAGCTATAATAACCTGTAGGTGTTTTTTAAGTTTAATTTTCGTCCATGTTTTATGTTACCAATCAGCACACTTCATTTCATAACTTAGCAAAAGGGTTCCACTTGATTTATGTCTTTAAACATGTGTATGTATTGTTCTTTACAGATTATTTCGGCAGACTCTTTGGTTGGCCATCTGTCCCTGAAGCATATGGCCATCTCTACCGGTACTATGGGTGAGATGGCCCAGGTTGTCTAAAAATATTTTAATGAACTTTCTTCTAAACTATACAATTGGGACTATCATAAAAATATTACTTCATAAATTTAGTATACAATGAATGCTTTACCAATTAAATCAGGAATTTTACCTAATATATTTATTTAATTTGGGCATTTAAAAAAACTATGGCCATCTACCCCGGACTTACCCTACTATAGTTTATCTAGGTTACAAGATAGCCTTATTGAGACCAAGGAATGAATTATAAGGTTTCAATTAATATGAAGATGCTGTACATTTTGTAGTATGTAACTTATAGTTAAATCGTTGCTGTTGCTGGAGAAATATGCCTTGAGCCAAAAAAATTAATTAACAGACTGATTAGCTGTTGCGTTTTTTGAGTTATTTAATTTAACATCAGACAAGTAAACATTATCTTTGAGGGTTTTGCTGGCAAGAATAAATTAAAGTAATTTTTTTATTGCGTGTGACGAGTTTTATGAGAGTAGTGTGCTCCTGATGTGGTTTCGACGGCGGACTTGCAAATAGCACCTGTTGCCGGCACCCACAAGTGGTTTCTTCTCAGTCACGCCATTTACTCCCTCCCTTGGTCTCTTCTCTCTCTCTCTTTCATACACGCACTCTCTCTCTCTTTCTCTGTCTCTCTCTGGCAAGCGAACTGGGTGCGAGATCATCGGACTATGAAAACATTCCAAACATTTTGAATCAGGAATATTTCTCGCAGTTTTTCTTCTCCTCAGGGAGGATGTGTTTAAAATTCCGCATCATTGAGTACCACAACAGGCAGTCAATTCGAATAAACACATTTTTGAACTCAATAATATATTATTTAACTATAGAATATTTCCGCTTTATTTGTTTTGTAATTATTGATTAATCATGCCTTTAAAGATGTTATAATTTGCATCATGACGTTTTTATTGAGTGAAAAAAAATTGTATATGGAACGCAACATCGTTTCGAAAGGCGTTTCACAAAAAGAAATTAAAACCAGTTTAAATTGTTGAAACATCCAATTGTCAGTTCGTCTTCAGTTGATCAATAAAAAATGTTCCGTTATTTTATATTGTTTCTTAAAATGCACAATTAACAGTGTCAATCGTTTGATTACACGATTTGTGTAGTAATAATATTTTGCATGAATGTTCAAACTAATAAATTATTTTTATAATGCTGATGCCTGTGAAGTAGTAATATTTAAAAAAAAAAGTTATTTTCATTAGGTGGCAAAGTTAGGCAGTTTAATTGTCTCTAATAATAACTTTGCAAATCACACGAAACAAGTGACGGTAAAGACTTAGGCTTGAAGCCAACCAACGCAACTGACTTCGTAACGACGCGTACGTACAGGGGATTTACGTCGGCCTCGGTCGAGTCCTGGCTGTGTCCCAAGGGCTCCCGAGTGGAGTCCTGCGGCCGCGAGAAGGACCCGGGCCGCCGCACTCAGGACACCATGTTTTATTCAGGCGCCACCCCTTCACCTCCTTCACACACACACACACACACACCTTGTCCGGGAAGATGGCGCCGAGAGACGCTTTGTAGCAGCCGCCGCGGCGGAGGCCGGAGGGACTTCTGTGTCGTGGTCGCTTTTTGGGATTAGTACCTCTGCGTGGCCTGTCCCGTCGAGCGATTGGTGTTAATGGTTGAACTTGATGGAATCTTTAGTCAACCGACTTGTCAAACAAACATGGCTGCGTCAGTGACGTTTTCAGGGTCATCATATCACGCCAACATTACTTGACCAACCTGGAAGGTGTTGGAAGCGGAAGTTTGAAAATTTAACAGTGTGACAGTTTGACTGTGTACAAAATTAAAAGCGTGACAATTTAACAGAGTGGTAATTTAACATTGTCGTGGTTTGACAGTCTGACAGTTCGACAGTGTGGCAGTTTGGCAGTGTGACAATTTTACAGTTTGACAATGTGAAAATTTGAAAGTGTGACAGTTTGACAGTGTACCAAATTAAAAGCGTGACAATTCAACAGTAAGGTAATTTAACATTGTGACAGTTTGACAGTGTGCTGCTGCCCTAAACGGGGGGGAAGCGAACGGATGCTGGCCGAACATGCGCTTTGAATTTGAATTTGCGAGGCGCGCGCTTCCTACTTGCAGGTTCACAACAGCAGTTGAAGGGGCGATGAATCTGTCATATTTACGGTGTCGAGTTGGTTGATGAATTTGGCATATTTACGGTCTCGAATTTGTTGATGAATTTTCTTTTATTTTTTCAATATATATTCGTCACTGTCAAAAAACTACGCGGGATAAATAACGTATTCTACAATTATCTTTTTTTAGAAATTCACCGAGATGATTTTATGTGTGGTGGATAAAAAATCATTTTCTAATATCCTGAAAACGTATAAGTGAATAGAAAATGTGCTGTTGATAACGTAAAAGTCTCCATAAAATGATCTCGTTACCAACTGGGAAAGTTCCGCACATAATATACTGTTTATAGGTATAGCTACGTAGGATGTCTTTCTTTGATAGTTGTTGTATGTACATAAACCATAAGTAGTATTAAAATATATCTACTTTTGCCAAAATAAACGTATTGCTTGCAGCGCTACTTTGCCGATTTCTGCCGGCACTACTTTTTATTTTTAGTGTGAGCAGTGATATTGCTTGACGTATTAATGCATATTTCATGATCTTACACATTGCGTGATGATAGTAAGCCGTTTAAATGAGCCCTATGCGATCGATCGCTTGAAATTTATTTTTTTTCTCCGAAGGCAGGTTGCAGGCACTGGCTCTAATATCCGGCTAATATCCGCCCCAATTACCCTGTAATTGGCGTCCTGTTACCGACCTAGTTATCAGTTGGCTCCCTAAATCTTTTCAATGTGATTTTCCTATAGGAAAATTCTATCACTAACCCAGCTGTGAAAAAAATACTCTATCCTTCGTTTATAGAAGCGCCTTCACACGCAAGGATATGGACTGGTGTTTATTTTTTAAAGGCAGATTTCAAATAAATACTACTTATTGTAGCCGTTACCATGCTGCGACTATCGGAAAATTATTATATATTTCTTTCATTTCATGGCCCATAGACCCAAAACCCATCGTCAAATTATATATAACAATTTTGAGGACACGATAACGATCGCAATTTTTCTCAGATCACTTCCAAACTGATACATAAAATCTAGTAGTGAAAAATCTCGGTCGAATTCGTTAATGGGCAATATCAGACCAAAGGATTAGAAATGGGGAAGGATTTTTTTAAAAAAAAAGAATAATTGTTCTAACTCCCGTAATATGGACAATATCACATCCGTTTGAACGTTTTATTACTCGTATGAGTAATGCCAAAATATTTTGATACGAACAATCATAACTCCCTTCGTAGGCACAACATCAAATTCTTACTGATTGGGTTTTAATCTCATACTTTGTATCTAAAACTTTTGTCTGAAACAGTATTTGATTAGCTGGATTTATTGCTGCAAGTTGTTGAAAAAATGAGGGGTATAATTAAAAAAAAATCGTAACTTCCTTTGTAGGTACACTATCAAATCCATTCAAAGTATTTGTAAATTTTATAATTTTTACCTAAAATTTTTGCCTAAAACAATTTTTGATAGTAAAAATCATTACTACAAGGGGTGAAAATAACAAGGGTAGAAAAACAAAAAGTCATTACTTTTTTTAAAATACATTTACTTTAATTTCCATTATAATTGATTGTGAAACGCCTAAACTTTATCTAAAACCTTTGGCTGGAACAATTATTGATGAAACAAACTATTACAGTAAAAACAGAGGTTGAAAAAATAAATAAAAAAAACTTTTTAGTATCAAATTAGTTGGAATATATTAATAACTTTTTAAATATTCCCTTAAACCTTCTTTTAAAAAAATTACATGGCCACATATTAGTGCAAGAAATGAAAAATAATGTTTGAAGAACAAAAATAAACACTTGACTACCTTGCTAAGCATATTATGAAATTCGTTAAGACATTCAATGCTGGATGCATTAATTAAAAAAAACTTTCTAAATTTTTTCGCTGCATGGAATATGAGAAATAGTTAAATCGGTATTTTTTTTTAATATTGACGAACATATAGGATGTTATGTTGGCTACATTTACGTTCTTAAAATGTTTCAGGAGTTTATAGAAGTTTCCAAAATATTTATAAAAAAAAAAAAATAGGTACTTCGAATCTAACTACGCCTGTAGGCTGTACTGAAAGGGTTTTTTTTTTAAAAAAAAAGCTCTGTTAATTTTGGGTATTGAATCTATAAATTTTTTGACGAGCTTATAAATATTAATGTTTGCTGATTGCCACTATTTTTCTTCCTGGAGTTTATTGTTATTCGAGAAAATGATCTTGGAAACGTCAGATTTATCGTGTTCCACTTAATGATGTTAACACTTTTATTTAAACTAAATTTTTGTTGTGTAATTTACAAACCCATACATTGAAAAGGAAATCTACCAAACAAATGTTGAAGGAATAACGTGCAGTCATGGAAAACACCTTTGCCATTCTCTGTTTACTTTTTTTAGTGCACGCACGAAAAAGTATCCCGTAACGCACATTGTCCCACTACGATGTGTCCCGTTACGCTCATTGTACGCTTGCGCCGCATCTCTCTTCCACTCCATTGGAACAACCATCGATTTGACTTTTCAATCATATTTTCGTCGTTTGAATTATTAATATTATGTAATTTAACGATCGTACAATCGGTACGGTTATTTAAAAGTAATGTTGAATTTTCAAATACGTTTTTGTACGAACAATGGTGTTTTACAGTGACACATAATAATTCAAATTACACCCGGGATCTTTTGCACAATGTTTGAAAAAAAATATTGTAACACATTATAAATAAGTTTGGTGTATTTGGGATGTGTATTTGTTATAAAATCGTATTATAAAAACGAAATAATATTATTCCCCTATGGTGCTGCTATCTATGGTGACTGTTGTAGAATAAATTGACGAAATATTTCTGGCACTTGAGTTGTTAATTGACGCGCGGTGTTCTGAAGCTTTCCGCCCGCCGTCTGGCGATTCGCGCCGCCCGAGCCAGGCGTAGCGAGCGCCGAAGGTCTGCCCTCGTGACGTCCCTGGACGGGGGTTCCCCCCACGCAGAGCACCGCCTCGCAGGAAATGGCGGGGACGACTTCTTTATTCGTGCTCGCTCTTGCCGAATGCCGCGTTTTACCGCTGCCCCATTTTCCCAGGGCGTGCTAAACTTCCCTCGTTCCCGCGCGGATACCGCCGTCGCCCCTTGGCGGAGGGAAGGGGGGGGGGGGGGCAAGTGCCTCCAGCGGCACCCGTCCTCACGGTCCATCTCGCCGACATAACGTCCTCTCCTCCCGCCCTTACGTCCCCAGGGCGAGCTTTTTCGTCCTGTCGTCCTGGCTGAATGTGGGCTGCAGGGCCCAGCCTTGGTCTGAGTCACGCCACTTTACTTTTCGACGGTCCACGTTCTATCGACAGCTTGTGTTGGTGTCAGTGTTCTGAATGTAACATCACGAATTGGAAGTTTCATTTGGGAAATACGGACGCCAGCAGTACTAGGAATGTGTGAAGAGTTTCCGACCTCAACATGAAGATGGCGGGGCACTTGTCTGCTAATATTGGGGAAATTTCAGGCATTTTGGACGCGCAGTTGTTTTTTTTTTTTAACAATTGTTTGCATAAGTCACTGAAAAATTCGTCATTTACGAAGGTATGACTTCCTCTTTCGACAAAAATCTCTGTTCTCCAAGCGCCACTTTTAGACTAGAGAACCAAAAAATAAAAGTCAAGTGGGTTAAGATCTGTTGAGTATGGAGGGCGGTAAAGCAGTTCAAACCGAAATTCGTATATGTATGTTCGCCATGGCAACCGCTGAGGTGTAAAATTTCTTGTTTCTGCAAATGTGAACCCTTTTCTGCAGTTTCTGTCTTCAGCTTGTCACGTAATGATGCGTAGTATAGGTACTCCTGTCACCTTTTTACCCAGCCAAAGGAACAGTCGTTGCCTTTTTTGAAGCTGATTCCCCCTTTGGTGTCGCAAACGTTCATCGTCTCCCAAACTGGTATGGCCATGTTTGAATTCAGGTGCCCAAAAACCACTGTGGTAAATGATGGGGCGGAGTTCCTGTGCAGTGTCCAACACGTCTTTAAGGCAATATTTTTAAGCGTATTGCCTTTCAAAAACAAATATTCAATGTCAGCTAGATACTCAATTTTCCATCTTCACAAAAAAACATGCACAGGGACTCACAAAAACTATTATAAAAAAACAATGCATGTGCAAAATGGCTGAAAATTCAGAGCTAACATTCCAAAGCATGAGGAAACACATTCTCCAATTTTTGTTGACGAGTGCTGCCCTCTTCATGTTGAGGTCGGAAACATTTCAGACAACCCTCTAACTGCTTTTGGGATCTGTCAAAATTGGGACAAGTTACATGACACATATTATGAAAAGAAAATAATTAGGTCATTTAGGCAAAGAAAAAAAATCTTGTGAAGATTGAACGAACCGTGGGATGGGGAGGGGGCATTTGGTCAGATAAATCGCCCATTCGATCGCTTCGCCTCAGATTGTCCTAAAATCAAGAAACTTGGCGGACGTTTTTGTAAGCGAGTGGAGATCATAAACTTTTATTTATTTTAGCCATTGAGCTTTATATGAAAGATATTGCACGATGTGTACCATTATTTCGGGTACTTCCTACAAAAATACAATATTATGTTAACTTGCGAATTTAGAAGCAAAATTTAATAACAATTTATTTGGGTTAGAAACTTCTTTTGCTTCGTCTCTAATATGTCAATATATTTTAAGCCAGAAATAATTGACTTACACTAATGAAAAATTGACATAGCCTTATTCTCAGGATATTTTTGATTAACCAAAATTTTTTTTATTATGCATCTAAATTGGCCTAGCTCCGATACAATATAATCATTAAGCTTGTGCAATAAATTAAAATCAATTGATTTCGCTATAAATAGGCTACATTACGGTGCATTTTACCAACGTTCGTAGTCGTGAAGAATGGTTTTATTTCACATGTGCACTTAACTTATTTTACTACGCTTTGGAAGAATTGCAATTTGTAGCTCCTGTAGCCGCGAAAGTTTATCTTCTCTCTGGAGGAGCACACCATCTCGTGTAATATCTAACGAGACTGCAACGCGATTTTTTTTTCCACCGAGGGAGTTCACACGGGAAGGAGTCACAACTTTGGAAAAGGCGTGCGATGTTTTTCCTTCCCTGCAGAATTACGGCATGGTGGAGGACTACCACCGCCACCGCCCGCCTCCATGGAGCTGAGAGAGCAAACAAACAGCTCGTAGGGGTCGATCCTTCACTCGAGAGGTTCCCAAGGGACTCCGAACCACGAGGCGTGGGCTCCTCCGTTGTATGACGCGCGGCTGGCCTCTGCCGCGAAGCGACGTGCCCGAATACAACGGCGTCTTCCTCCACTCCGTAGCCAGCGGCCAGCGACCTGGTTGTGAACATACGTGCTCACATGCGATACACGGTAAACATATCGCAGGTCGCGGAGATCACCGCAGGAAGAAGCTGCGTGGTTCAGAACGCAACAATCTTTCGTCAAACTCCGACCGTTGACGACGTTCTGACGGTACACACCGTAACATTTGAATATGAGCACACATTTCGGACGGTATATAACCTGTGCGTATCAGTTGGTCGTGTGAAACGAATAAGAGGTTAGCGATGTAATCTAACTATAATAAGTATTCAGTAATGTGAAATTTTAGTGGCGCGAATGTCTTTTCATCATATCTGGGGCCGTTAAGAGCCAAACCTACTTACACTGAAGCTCAAAACGTAAACAATATTTTAGGTTAGGGACGGTTACGGTAGTATGGTTTTATTTTTGCTAATGCGGTACACAGGCATTGCAACATTGACAACACAAATTTATTTTACTTCATCTTTAAATTAAATAATTATCATACAAAACGCGGATATTTTAAATGTCTGAAATAAAAATAAAATGTAAAAATAAGTATATTTTTTTATCAGCGACACAAATTTATTTAACGCACACGTTAATTATTCAGGGGTTGCTTGCCTTTGACGTCACTTATATATACCGTGGCTCACGTGTCTCGCGGTACATAACGAAACACATCGCATGTTGGTTCGTAATCACGGAATGCAATACGTGTTGTGATCGAGCGTGGTCGGTACCGCAAATCTCCGCGAGTGTTTGTAATCAGCCCACAGTTATGCTCCTGCCTCTCAGAACCACTCAGTTGCAGATTGAAAACTATCTGTAAGGTAAATGACGATTAATTATGAAAATCTCTAGATTTTTCGTGGTTATTTTTTAAGTCAGAGGGACTTCGCCTAAATGGGTTTGACCTTGTGGCAATTGGAAAATAAAAACATCGCTTAGAATTATAACACAAATATACAGTTAATGGGCGAATCCAAAACTCAACTTTACGAATTCAGAAAAATGAAATCAAATATAGTTCACTATTACCGACACCGATGTCGCCATCTGATCAGTTGCACTGTTCAACTCTTACCAAGGCAAAGCTGTGTCCTAACTGCTAACGAAGGAAGCAAATAGGAAAGTGATCAAAGACATTTAACTGTCACAGCATTTATTGGCTGACAAATGATGTTGACATAGTTCTCTTTTATGGAAAACAATTATTGTTTTACATATTTCATGTCACACTTTTTATTTTAGTGACGGCTAGAAAGTTGTTACATTAAGGTAGGTTTTTGACATTATTTAAAAAAAAAGTTTTATGAGAGTATCTATTGTACCATAATTATATAACTGTACGAAAGTGGTCATTTCTAAAACTTTTAAGCGTTATTATCCGTACACAATTTATAAGCAAATTAAATAAGTTATTGTTTGTGTTTGTGCCACAAAATTTCGCGCTGGAGGCCAAGAGAGCGAATGTTCCAACTGTTGAGAAAAAAGGGAGGAGCTACTTCAGTATATCAAAATTGGTTTTACTGACATGCAGTAGACAAAATTTCATTTGGTCGACATTCATATCCTGGGCAGTAGGATGTGAATAGTTTGACTGACAGGCAGTAGAAAAAACAATTCCTTTCGTGCTCTTTGAATGATTCTTGCAAATAGTGAAAATTGATTTCAATCATTGTTTTGTATGTACGCCGTTGATAGTGTAAACTGTTTGTCATAGAGAAACCCGAAAAAAAAAAGTCATAGAAAGCTTAATACACAAGAACATAGAAAGCAAGCAGAAATCGGCCGATGTCAAATGCTAAACGTAAAGACAGCACAGATAATTCCGCGGAAGGAATAATTCCGAACAATATCACAGCACCGACGAATTCAGTGGACTGACAAACAACAATAAAGTTACAGAAAAAAAAAAGTAAATACAGAAACAACAACTTTAGACAACACAGCGACTTACAGAGGAACTTAACGATGATAGAAAAAGATCATATGGACAAAACAAAGACGGTACAGCAATGCAAATGCGAACCCAGCTGTGAAAATAACCTGGAATTCTGACACAATGTTGACAACACCGATGAACACAGTAGGTTTCCTATGACAAAACAGTTGCGACGTTTTCTCGCCATCAGGCACAAACAGACATTATCTTTTTTAAAATCGTATTTGGGCTCCTCTGTCTGTCAATGTGTTGTCCAAAGTTTTTTTTTTTATGTATTTACTGTTTTTTGCAGTTTTTTTTTTTTGCTGTCAGATCACTGTGTTTGTTTGTTGATGCTGTGATATTGTTCTAATTATTTCAACGGAATTCTCTATGTTGTCCTTACATTTAACATTTGACATCGGCCGATTTGGGGTTGCTTTATGTGTGTTTCCGTATTAGTATTTCTGGGTGTGTTTTTTTTTCCCGGATTTGCTCTATGACATACAGTTCAAATTAGCAAAGATGTGTGTCCAAAATAATTATTCAAAAATCAAAAAGTCATTAAAACGAAAAGTCATTTAACCGAAAACCGAAAAAAATTGTCTCGCTGGTTAATGTCTTAGCTCATGCAACAGACATTTCACCGTCAGGTAGTAGACCGACTGTCATTTTCAGGAGGTAATCTAAACGAAATGTCTTTTGACCGACATTCGTTTCTCCGACATTTCGGACAAATGACTCTCGGTTTACTGAATGGTACGCGAGAGGGATAAGCACCTGAACTGGACTTGGCATTCATGTTTCTAAAAAATTATATTTTTTAATTAAAAATCAACAAAGCCGGAATTTGTTTCACTAGGACACATCAGCTATATTTACAAAAAAAAAAAAGGAATACTGATGCTTCACTTGTTTATATTTGATGATATTAGGGAGGTGCTGCGTCTAAAGGCGAATGGTTAGGGAAATAAACTCGACTTGTATCTGCTTCTCACGCAACTTTTACCTGCGCACCGTGCTTCAGTTGAGCTCGAATGTTTGAATGATGGGTAATATGTACATAAGTAAATCTGCCGTACACTTGACGAGGATCCAGTGGAACAACAACTGAGTCAAGCAGGATGTACTACTGAAAAGTTGCCGACTGCGACTTGTCCACTCTCTTGTCAAGAAACCACATGTTCCTCCTTCAGGGACCCGTCTAATCAAGGGGGTGGGGGGAGGTGTTTATCTGTGCTGGCGAGGCGGGATGATAAGTGCGACGCTCGCTGATGCGTGGTATCAATGGTGGTATCGCCTCTAAGCGCAAGTGCATGGGACAACGATAAGACTGAGAGGTTGAATGCAATGAGAAATAAAGATAAAGGGTGTAATGCAAGTCCTTTTTAGTGCGTTCAAGAAACTTTACCGGTTGTTTTAGCTCCATTTTCACTCTCCTAAAAATTAAAAAAAAATTAAAAACTAAATAAACAATACTACTCATTCGCCCTCAGCGTATTCTTAAATACTTTGCGTGTGAACAGACACCACTCGGATATGTTGAGTAGTTGTCGGAGTTGAGCTGTCAAATCGTGTGGTTTCTTCTGAAGATCTGCACGCCGCCGTGGGGTCGTGGGGGGGGGGGGGGGGGGGGGGGGGGTGTTTTTCCTCGCTGAGGAGACAGGCAGGCGCGGCGAGAAGGCCGGACCTTGGTCCGTGCGCTCCGTCTCCGGCGCGACTCATAATTTAATGAGCGCCGCCCGCGCATTCGAAACTCGGGACTCTCGCTTTAAACTTTCTTTCTCGCCAGTATGTCCGAGAGCTCTCCGTCCGCAACCAAACGACCCGTAATTTTTTTTTTTTCGTGCGCATCGCGGGCTATTTAGAGAGTTCCTGTCGGGTTCAATTTCACGATTCTTTTTTTTTAGTCTTCCCATTTTCCCTGGCCTTTATTTCTCCGTCCTAAGGATGAACTGTTAATTAAATTTGTCGCCTGGTCGTCACAGCGCTCTGTGAGGTATGCGTGCAATCTCAGACGTTCTCTCTCTCTCTCTCTCTCTCTCTCACACACACTCAATATACATACATACATACACACACACTAGCTGAAGCACCCGGCGTTGCCCGGGCTTAACACAGGGTGAAGGGAACTATTTTTTTTTTTTCGATATCAGATAGGAAGTTGCCAAACCTTACTAAATCACCGTGTGGCGGATATAGAGAAATGACACACACTCACTGTTTGTATGTCGATAAACTGAAATTTTTTTGTTATAAAAATTATTTTACCCATTGCTATCGGTTAAACAGTATAGAAGTTGACGCAATGCAGCGCCATCTAGTGGAGAGTTACGAGAAAATGGATAGCATAAAAAAATTCTCCTTGAAAAACACTTCGATGTGCCAACTTTCATGATGATCGGTCAAACGGTGTCGGAGTTTATCAATCGCAGATATACATATGTAACATAATCCACACACACACACATATATATATATATATATATATATGTGTGTGTGTGTGTGTGTGTGTGTGTGTGTGTACACACACATCCTTACGCATGTATTTTTGGGCTCACTGGCCATTCTGAAATCTTTGTCAGTAGTATATAAATGGGGCTCTTGCAGCAGGGTCCAGGGTGTGGTGCCTGTGCCGACTAGTTCCTCCGAGCGCAGAGATTTTCGTGGGGTGTCGATATCCGCCATATTTGATTCCGACGTCACGGCGGCCATCTTGGATGACTTTTACCTTGACCCCGGTAGCCATATTGGATCCGCCATTTTGTTTTGTCCCACCATATTGTTTTATAGAAAATCCCGCCATTTTGTATTCTAGAATATTTCTGCCATTTTACATTCACTTCCTAGTGTTGCAATTTTCGTTATGGTCGCCCTCTTGAAAATCTATAATTGTATCCGATTTTAATGAAAACAATTTAAAATTTATAAAACATTTCATTAATAAAATTTAAATATAAAGAACATCCACAATTTTTAACATTGTCCGCCATCTTAAAATCCATAATTATTATACGACTTAATAGGTTCCAGCCAACGTAACAAGATTTTGGCTATGACGTCATACTGACTGACGTAACATTTGCTTTGGTATTGGTGGTGCGGGATTAGTCTGCTGGTGGCTTCCGTGTGGAGGAAGGATCATTCTACATTTTTAATGGATTGCCCTTGCCGAGTTCAAACCCAATACCTATTTATAAATTTTATTATAACTTTTAATTATATCAATTATTTAATTTTAAAATTTTCCCTGTTAAAATCGGATAAAAATTTAGGATTTTCAAGATGAGGAACAATTTTCAAAATGGCGGAAATTCTTTATATTAAAATTGTTATAAAACATTTTTTATCATTTTAAAAAATTATATTTAAATCTGATAAAAATCATAAATTTTCAAGATGGCGGTTGTAACGAAACTTTCAGCACTAGGGATTGAGGAGTTAGATGGCAAAAAGTTATAGAATTTAAAATGGTGGAAACAAAATGGCCGAATGTTCTAAAAAAAGATGGCGGAAAAAATCGCGGTTCCAATATTGCCGCCGGGGTCAAAGTCAAGGTAATCCAATTTGGCCGCCGTGACGTCGGTTTTTAAATATGGCGGATATCGACACCCAACGAGAATCTCTGCGCTCGGAGGAACTAGTCGGCACAGGCAACACACCCTGGACCCTACCGCAGGAGCCCTTTTATATACTATTTTTTTTGGCCCTTAAACTTAAACTACCAGTGGGAATACAGACAACGGGCAAAGAGTAAATTAGATACCGCCCTTATAGTTATTAATGAACTCAATCAATCGCCTCCCCCCTCCCTTCCTCGCGTCTTTTCACCGCCAGGATATTTTTTAAGTTTCTCCTTCCTTTTCGCCAATTAGCGTGATTGCATTGTTTGCATCGTTTAGCAAATTTTCAACATAATTTTGTTAGTAAAAAAGGTAATTTATTCTGGCTTCGTATCACTAATAGTTAAGCGTTCCTTTGATATGCATAAAGTTTTAAGTGAAATGCAAAATGTACTACGTTAAAAATAAATACGATTCCACGAGAATGAACTTAATACTTTGTCTTTTTTTTTTTTTTGGCAACTAGAGAGGTTTTGAAACAAAATTCATAAATAAATACTCGCGTTTTAAATTTTTCTAACAGGGTTCTGATTTTACGTTACATATATTTATAACCCCACTACCTGTACGATATTGTTACGTTATTTCTCTCAGGATTTACCTGTTGATCTATCTGGTGGATAAATACTTCGCAGTAAATATAAAATTACACTTGTTTTCTTTTGCAAAAGTCACAAAATATCTGCGCTTCTTTAATATTTGCATTTTTGTGAGATTGAATAGATTATTTGTGATACAACTTGCAGCGTGTGACTTGAACCTAGGCTCGGACAATACCTTTAACCAGACTTATAAATAGAGGCAGTAATTTTTCGCGAAACAATATAGACCTCATAATGCATAGAATGCCCGTACCAGCTGTGTTTCTTTTATAATTGGTGGTTGTCTGCCTAGCCATTCGTGGACACGTTTGCTTCCGCACGAAATAGCTGTGACTCTTGTGCTGACAGTACACTCTTAGAAATTACAGTAGATTTTACGGAATTCTCGACGAAAAATTCACCTCAAATAAACTAGGAGTTCTTCGTAATTTCAGGTAACTGGATCTTCGCAAACACTTCGCCGTAATTCGACTTACGAGTTCGGTTTACGAGGTAAGAACACGCGTAGATAAATAGAGGTGTTTTCTTAGGAGTCATAACCGGATTTTGAATGTTTTGCTATTATACCGAGATTTTCTTGCGGATTAATGTCCAAAGTAAGTAAATAGCCTATAGCACCTCTAATTTAAAAAATATACTACGAAGATCCCTGGACAATTTGTAACCAATGTTATCCGTAAATTAAAGAGGAAGATATTAATAACAGTGCACAGCAAAAACAATTTTTTTCTCCCACTTTTGTTTTTATTTTGTTTACAACGAAGCACTCAACTGGATGTCGGAATCAGGCGTAGTTTCTACGAATCCAGTTTTCTGAGATTACGAGGTACACTTCGTTTATTTCAGGTTAATTCTTCGTTGAAAAATCTGCAAATTTACCGTAATTTCTAACAATGAACTTAAAATTTCGGTGGTTTTTTTTTGTGTGAAGTAGTCCAGGACAGCCACAGTTCATACAGGATGTATGCAAAATACACATGAAAATTGTAGATAAGTATGCAGAACATGTAGGTATAAGAGTCAGGAATGCTTCACTTTATCTTTAGGACAGTTACCGTTGAAAATGGATCCCAGTTTCTTGGCATTCCGTATCGACGAACGTTCGCAAGGTTCGCTGTTTGCATTGGTTGCAGTTGCATATCTGGCTGTAATGACATCTTCCCGCGTAACAGTGCTCCGCAGAGCTGGCGGCTCTAGCGATGAACAGAAGCATTTCTTGACCGACGTCTTTGGCATTCTTGCCTTCTCTAAAAGCCCTATTTACGTAGCCACAATTGCGATGTGTATTTCAGACACACCCTGCAGAGTTCACTACGTCGCCTCGCTGCGTCTCGCTGTGCTCACTCGACAAGGCACGAGCGTCGAATTTTTTCCGAATTTCAAGCTTAAAAATTACAGAATTTCAAGATGGTGGCCAACACGGCTGAAAAAATGGCGGACGCCACGGTAATAAATGATTCCTGCACTCTAGCGGGTAAAAATTAAACTAGCCCTACAGCAGACGAAAATGAGATGGCGTCCTCCACCAGAAGACAACAAGATGGCGGCCATGACGTCATACTGGCTGGCGTAATATCTATCTTGGCATTATTGGAGGGAGGTCAGTCTATTGGTGGTTTCCCTGTAGGAAGGATCAATCGCCATTTTTAATAGAATGACTTCGTCGGATTCGAACTAAAAGACTCCATGATGCAAGTACGTTTTTTATAAAAATTAATAAAATGAATTTTTATATTAATTTTAAAATTATTTCCGTTAAAATTGGATGATAATTACGGTATTTCAATATAGCGACCGTAACGAAAATTGCAATTTTCCAGAATCCAAGTTGGTGTGCGTAACGAAAAGTGCAGCGTTCCAGAATCAAAGATGTTGGGCGTAACGAAAAGTGCAACTTTTAAAGTAAACAATTTTTTTCGGGATTTCTAGCGTAATGATTACGAATTTCCAAGATTGACAACTTACTGGCGGATGAAAAATGTAAGCCGATTTTAAGATTTTACACGGTGTTTATTTAAAATAAGTGTTTTTACATAAAATTACCTTTTTTTATCAAGCAAGGATCGAACCAAGGGCAAGAATCGATCGAATCAATTGAAGGCTGTTAGATGAGGGACTTATACAATTTTTTGGATTTTTTTACCATATTTTATAAACATTTTTTTACCTTAAATTACAATTTTTTTTACATCGAGCAAGGATGGAACCAAGGACGGAAATCAATTGAATCAATAATAGCCTGATTGTAATAAGATAATTGTTTGATGAATTGAGGAATTTTTTTTCCTAATTTATAGCTTAATAATTACTGATTTTCAAAAATTGTTTATTCTGAGTATTTAAAAATGGCCGCACCCTCCTGAGCGTAGATATCCAGCGACGGAAACGTCCGAAAAGGGTTGATGCCTCACGATTACTAACCCACGAGTGAGTAAGCCACCAAGCAATAAACACATAATATATAAATATATTGTCCCTGTGGAAACTATTAGGTATATACTCTATAGCTCAGTCATTTATATTGATTATGTCATACTAGAAAGGAATATACCCTTCATTTTTACTTAAAATAAAATAAATTACGTTTATTAGGGAATTAATGTTCATGAATTCACATAAGCAATAACATTAAAACATTATAATTGTGCAACTATCCTTCAATACTTTGTTATAATTTATAGTCATCTAAGTGTGGGGAAACTTTATAATACTAACTGTTTACTGAATTTTAACAAGGTGGGCAGTATTTTAATAAAATTTCTTGTCGAAAATCAGGTCCAAAGTCGAGGTTTACTATTTATTCAATCTCCTTCGGTTGAATCGGATCCGTGTCATTATATTGTTTAACTATTTCGCTCTCTTTCTTTCATGCTGTTTCGTGCTGCCATCTGCGCGTGATGGTAACAGTCAACGTTTACGATTAAGGCAGCGAATTCTAGCGGCCGCTGGAGAAAGCGCGTACTTTGAAAAGCAAATACTTGTCACGCTCGGCATTGAACAGCGCGTCGCATTGCCATGTGTTATTTTTTTTTAAAGGCCGGGGATTATAAACTAAGCAAGAAACACAATATCGCAAGTAAAGCGTATTAAAGATTTATTTGCAACAAGAGGATGAGAACACGTGATTTTGCTCGTTACCGAGGTTAGATGTTTACACGTTCACTGCCGAGTCTCAAAATTGAGATTTTTTTTTCTTTTAACTGTGCCTAATTATCCTAATAAATTATTGTATAACGTATATAAACCTATTTAACATTACGTAATATATAGAGACCGGAAAAATTCGCGGATTCATTTCGAGATAGGCTAGAATCCAAACTAGTTTACTTTCATGCTGCTTCAGTGATTGGACCACATTTTACCTCAAGGACTCTGAGCCAATGGAAGTCCCTCAAAAAAAGAAGTATCGAATCACAAGCATCCCAGTTAACGAGGTGTCACGAGTCAGTAGCCAATGAGCAGACGTAATTTGCCCGAGTTCATAGACGATCGTGGAGTCTATCGTAGAGGTCATTTAAACCACGAATTTTTCCAGTCCCTAGTAATATACTTTGGTAACGGAAAAAAAATATGATTATATATTTTTCAGATAATTTTCTGTTTTATATCTGGAACCATATGTATATGGTTTTGGACGTGCCTCGAAGGACAATAAACCACCAAGAACACAATGGCCCCAGTCACGTGCAAACCGGCCGGAAGGAGAAACGCGGTATCAGCCGGTGGCCCAGCAAACTTTTGTTACCAGGAATAACGCGAACCGTGTCCGGTTGTGGTTTGACGCGTCTCTGTGACGGTGTGATCGGAGCGGTCGAAGCTTGTGACGGCGATGATGGGGAGGGGGGTTGGGTGCAACAGCTCGCAATCAACAGCCCGCCGACTGCTCAAACAAACCTGTACCGGGAGGGGGGAGGCAGGAAACAGACCAATCACGCGCGAGCTAATCACCCGGCGCCGGCGGAGACCAGGTGTTCTGCAGTTGACTGCTGCTCTCCGGGTCGCGCAGGTGCGAGGGCGTGCTCCGTGCTCTGTGCTCTGTGCTCTGTGCTCCTAGAGCAGGGCCCTGGAGCACGGCGCACTTTACAGCCAGATGAGCCAAATGTTAAGATTCTACAATTTTTTTTTAGAGCCGCCACATGTTATTTTCTCTGTATACACATGTAATTTCAAGAAGATAATAAAAAACGAGATAGTATCATAATATTTTATCCACAAATTCAGAATTAAAGTCTTAAAAACAGTTTGTTAAATTTTTTAAACATAAATTTGTTAGGCCGGAAAAATGATGAGTGAATTTGTACGATGCGCGCAACATGCAAGGAAATTTTTATAGGAAGATGACGTGTATGAACATAGAACCATGGACTATATTTGATCCACTAAAATAGTCATATTAAAGAGTTCTTTAAACTTTTAAAAAAACCTAATTTTTTACTGGAATTACAAAAATTATAATAAATATTCATGCTTCGTAAGGTAGAGGTAGTGGTTATAGTATGCGGTTAATAAGCTATAGGAACGTGGTTCAAAACTTGGTAGTGTAAAGTAGTATTTTTTAAATTGCAGATTACTGGATCATACAAACTGTGCTTTAAGCAAATATATATATTGAATACGTTTTATTTTTTTATCATATTGTTTTAACGTTATTAAATACTTAGCTAAGTCCATTAGTTAAATTAATCTTAAATTTATTAAGTTTCCCATTATTACATATAAAATATAGTCTAACGTGTAAAATACCAGGTTCAAGCCGGATTTTACTATTTTGTCAAATCTTTTTGTATTTTATTGGAGATGTTAGAAATTTAATGAACCATTTAATTTAAAAATATTTGTATTGTGAACATTGACGATATAAATTGTATATTTTTTGTCATGGGAAATTAATTAATAATAACAATTACTGAATTAGAACAAACATTTAGCATATTTACTGGTTAAAATTGATCTCTATTATTTTACTAAAATAAATAATATTGAGTACTAATTTAATTAAATTAAACTCAGTTCTGAAATAAAAAGAAGTAGATGGTGGGATGAAAGTTGTTCAAAAATTACAAATATTTTTGCAAAACTCCGCGACCCCGGAGAAACCCCCGGATGACCCCCGCATGGGGAGCCCTAGAAAAGAAACGGACTCCCCATTTGGAAGCCGCCCTAGAAGGTTTTTTTGTTTCCACCCACCGTCTCTTTGGTAGCCTGACTTGTTGCAAGGGACTGTATTCCTATCAGACAAATGCCGCCACTTGCCTGAGACAATCCGCCTTGGAGGAGCCGAGCCGCGAACCCGGGTGCTACAAGTCACAAGTCCAGGCGCTCTACCCCAGAGCCAGAGTGTAGAGCGGTGACCTGCAGTCTTTTTTACTCTAACAAGATGTTATTCCAAGAATGTACTGTAATTATTAAGACGTGTTTATTTCTGGCAGTTGATTTGGGAAGCAAATATGAACCTACATTTGTAAGGTATTAAAAAAACACGTGAGGTAGTGTTTTAGTACTCACCAGTGATGTGTATCATCTCACCTCGGTAACGAGCAAATAAATATGTTATCATGTTCATGTTTTAAATACACTTATAATACGAAACTCGGGCATGAAATTTAACGCCGACAGTTTTTGGGGATACATGTATTTTTGATTTTCATTATTAGTTAAAATTTATACACGTATTAATATTGAATTCTGAGTATTTATTTTAAAAAATTGATTGAATTTATACCTTACTGATGTCGTTTTATTATTCTATTTATATTAATTATTTGTATACAATGCGGCATCTTCTAAGGCGCGTACGTAAGTACACGAACGCGTTTTTTTAAAAAGAATTTTATTATTTTAGGATACGAGATTGGTTTGATGACGGTCTCTGTAATTGTTATTGTTTAAAATATCATTAATTTATAATTTATTAATACTACACTCATTTAGACTTTGCACTGTCTATAATTGATTAATGTTAAGTTTTGATGGATGAGGTTTCATGCGTATGTTTACACATGCTAATTTCATTAATTTATGTAAGCTACCTTCATTAAAAAAAGTTGTCTGACATGGCAGCAGAAATATAACTAGTTAAAAAAGAGTTTTTATATATTTATACTGCGATGCAACTTGTAATTGTAAAAAAAAAGGTACAATTTACGATTCTGACTACTAACACGCATAAATTAACTGTAAATTATACATGAATTGTATATATCATTAAAGTCGTGGTGAATAATATGTTTTTCGTGCAGATTGAAGTAAAATTAGTTTTCCAATCATTTACACCTCAAAAGACAGATAGTAAAATAATTATCAGTTTAAATAAATAATATATACAAATAACACAAAATCTGAAAATAAAGTGTTAAAATAAACAGTAATTTTTTTAAAAAAAATTATTTAAGTGCAATTGGTTTTAGTAACGTCTGATAATCGCTTAACGCAACAATCTCATTTTTCACTCCAAATCTCCATCGCATTTAGTTTCCTCAGCCTTGGAAGTAGCACTAAACTAAAACCTTCACTGTTTCCTTTAAATTTTAGCATGGATAGCAGCGGAATTATTTCCTGTCCCTTATCAACGTATCTATGACTTGCTTCCTTGTATCTAAAATAAACTTAATCTCAAGTTTCGTGAGATGCCGGTAGCCATAATTAGAGTTGGTCGTGTTAACTCAGTCGCTGACTACTCTGTCGTGCGGAAACGCTGTACGACGCCTAATTGGATTCGTCGTGTCGTGATCGTCGTGGAACTGCGAATCAAGCTTAAAACCACTTTATTCCTGATAGTGATACTTTCCGTAACGCTCTGTTCTTTACTTTTTTTTTTTTTCGTGACGCTCTGACGACTTTACTCTGCTGGTCGTAAAGACAGCTCAGTGGCTCATCCGCTCCTTTGAAACGCCCAGGTTGCTGGCGCGACCACCCAGGGATGATGGTTGCCGCAACGGAGTTTCCCCTCGGGCCACTCCAGTATATTGTTTGTGGTGCGGGACATGCCTGGCTGTTATGCGTTGCGACAACTCCCGACCTGTTTCCCCGTACACGGCAGAACAAACACACAGGAAGTGCATGGCATTTCGTTACCCTGAGTATAGCCGGACAACATTTTATCCTCGTGAACTAATACTCGACTGTCGACATAAATCTGCGTCAGAGAAAAATTTTTTTATGTTGTTATTTTTCATACTCAAAGATCAAACATCGAATGGAAGGTTTTTTTGCCTCCAGTTATGTATTTCCAGTGAAAGCTTTGTAACGAACAAAGTCCCGTTCCCCAAGTATGTGTGAGCGAGTGTTCAAACGAATTACGCAAGGATCATTGTAGTTATTATTATTCTAATATGAAAATCTCTATTATCATACATACTGGGAAAATTAATTTCAGTCCCTTCACATGTGTACTCCATTGCAGCAAACGACCGTTCTGTTAGTTGGGTAAATGAAGAGTCCAGGTTATCTGATCATCCCTGAAATACGGGAGATTTGAGAATAATCCAGAGCAAATTGATATTGGTAGTTATGGCTAAAATTATACCTGGTTGATTTTAACTGCACATATTTCAAACCTTATTGGCAATTAGGTTAACGTATTTATTTTTATTTGTGCTTATAATCGGATCTAATGATCATACGAGGAGAATATTAAACGATTAACGTCGTTTTGCTGGTCAATTAATAACACTAGCGTCCGCATGTTTGAAAATAGGTTTTAGTAGCGGTTCCAAAACGGTGGGTCGCGACTCAATCCTAAAAATATCAGAAACCATCGAATAAACCATCAGAAAAGATAAGAAAAATCGAAACAAATCAAATTGTGTGCAAACATATCTATTGTTAAATAAATAACTGTTTTGCTACAAAATGCTTATACCTACTTTGTCAACCAATTTCAAATCAGAACACAAATTGTTTATCAATAATCAATAGGTATCTTAAAAAAACATATATATATATATGTATATATATTCAATAATTGATGGTAAATTATGTAAACATAAAGAAGGGATTCGATACAAATAAGGTTTTTTACTCCACCATGGACTGATAAACCGTGGAGATATTCCTATAAGGAAAGGTGGGTCGCCAGCTGAAAAAGTTTGGGAACCACTGGGTTGGAGAATACTTTGGAACACGAGCATTGGAACTTGTTTATAGTTATAAGTTGTGTGGTGAACCGACTGGAGCCTCAGCGATATCGTCCTGCTTCCGTTTCACCCAAGTCATAATTAGCCCAAAGGAAACCCCTAAAGCGCTCTAAGAGAAGCACCATTACGCCACCGAGTGGCCAGGCACAACTAACGAAGCGCAAGTCTAACTGCATGCAGTTGGCATGCCTTGTAGCGGACGACTTCAGTTGTTAGTCGTCTTTGCAGACGGCTGCAGCGACACGTGCCAAAATGTCATACACACCATCATTTCCACTGACATGGCCCCAACCTAAAAGCAAAAAAAAAAAAAAAAAAAAAATTGTTTGTCTGTAAAGTCGGTTTATGGACGATAGTTTAACGTGACAACGTCATAACAAAACATTGATGAACTGATTGCATACTTTTATGAATAAAATTGAATCATTTTTATTGAATTATCACTATTTTGTATGGATACAAAGGAGTGAAATGAAATCTACAATTTAATTGATAAATTTACTTTTATTTGCACTCATATATCAAATATGTTTATTACTTTAACGAAGAGATTATTTTAACTATAACTTTTATACATGTTTGCTATTTAACTTCTTCCAATCTGTGTTATTCTGTTAAGGTTAGGACGATGATAGGAAAAGTATGAAACGAATGGGAGTGTTTCAAGTTTAATGTGCCTCGAAAAAGTCAAATCGATGGTTGTTACAATCGAGTGGAAGAGAGATAGATGCGGCGCAAGCGTACAATGAGCGCAACGGGACACATCGTAACGGGACAATGTGTGTAATGGGACACTTCTTCGTGCGTGCAGCCGGCGTTCATCGATTTATTAGACGTTGTCACGTCAAAAAAGTAGCAAGTAAAAAATACTTGCCAAACGTTCTGTACAGTTTTAATTTATGGATAATTAATGAAGTGTTTTCATAAAGAACGTGTGAGCATCAGCAATTCTGGGTGGTACGTCATTAATGTAGAGTTCTTATCTGCGAGTGTGGTTTTCAAGTTCCTCTCTATTCCCTGATTAGCTTGCCAGCATTAAAAAAAAAAAAAAAAAAAAAAACGGTTTATACGCCCAATTAAACAATAATTTTCGAGAAGCATCTTTTTTCAAACTTGAGCTTCCTGTAAAACGTATTTACCGAAAGAAGAAGAAAAATAGGTTGCGCGGTAGTAAATTGATATGGTGTTGAACCGTGGCGTGCGAAGGAGCAGAAACTCGAAGTTTGCGGCAGCAACTGCCGCGCACAGTTATCAAGGAAGGTGGGTAAAGGGGGGGTGGGGGGTGGGGGTTAGTAACCGGATTAGCGCGCGAAGACAGCGAGGGTGTGTGGCAAGTTTGCTCGCTCGCGGTTCTGGGTAATCAAGTCGCCCCGGGGAAGAGCGGCTGTATACAGAGTGTGCGCATCAACTCTGTTGCTCCCGGCCGCAAGTTTCGCGCGTCACGTCATCTGCTCGCAGCTCTTCGGGACCCAACCAGCGTGCTCGCTCTTCTCTCTGCACCGAGCGATGCAACCAGAGAACTTCCGTTCAAGTGGAAGCCATATTTAATCACGTTTAAGGAGACCAGCTTCGTGCTATGTTTTATTTCCTTCCATTTTCGGCAATAGTGTACATATCCAGTAACCATCGAAATTTTTGGCCCTTTTTTTTTACCGTGTTACAATCTGACATTCATTAACAGACTCCAGTATGCGTTTGCTAGGGGGTAAGTAAATGATCATTATTTTACGCGGGAAACTACAACTATCTAAATAACTGCACCCTGCCAAGCCAAATAATGTAATCCAAAAGCCACATTGCATACTGTCGAAAATTATTTTGAAATCCAAGGAGGCGTGTTGACCACCATAACATTAGAAAATAAACACAGTTCAAAACACGTTATTTCTATGACAGAACGTGTTTTGAACTGTCCGCGCTTGCGTGCGTCATGGTGACGTCAGAGAGGAAGGGTCAAATATAGCCAAAAGCCAAGGCACTTGAAATTGCAGCATGCGATTTAAGGTACACCAACTGTATTGCCTTGTTGTGCTCTAGTTGGCCGCCCGTAGAGAGTCAGACAAGATTATTATGCTATCCTTCACTGATCGTGGGTGTTGTGTTCATTTCTTGCACTTCGCCTGCAGCACTGATGTAGGTTTATTTTTTCTTTTCCTGTATGGATATCATACATAGGTTCTTGTGTTCGTATAACGATACTGCATTCTTGAATAATTTATATTTATAATTAAGGCAATACATTTAAATTACTGCTTGAGGATTTATAAACGACTCATAATTTGTTTCCTTTAGTAATACTAAAGTTTGCATATGTACTCAGAAATGTTTAGGATTTTGTATGAATAAAAATATTTTTTAATTTTAAATTCACTTAAAAATATTGTTGTTTGAATGACATATAGCTCTCGTGTACAATCTACAAACCATAAAATAATTGCTGTCGTAGAATGTCATTCTGGTATTATATTATTTTCCTAACCGTAGAAGGGAACTTAAAACAATGCAGTAGTATTGTGGACTAAAACCAAGAATATTTGAACTTCTAAACAAATGATAAATGCGATCTGCATATCATTGTATCCGAAATAAAGGTCAAGGAAATGTTCCAAGGGAACAACCAATTGGCGTGCGTGTAAGGTATATTGTCGTCAGTGTGTAGAGATTTTGCTGAACCTTCAACTGCTGCACGCGAGTAAGTTCCATATCTTTTATCTCGGTCGTTCAGAAATGAATTCTCATTTCAGGCATAACTAAAGTACGTAAGCGGTATTTTTGGGGCGTGCATATGGAATAGTTTTAAAGCTATGCGTAGCATGGCAATATTTTCAGTTTGAACGCACCTGTTGCTGATTGTTATGCCTCGGTTCCGAAAATTAAGGTTAAAAAAATCTGTGTGGATGGTTTATCAGTAAATCGGTGCCTCGGAACAGTGCGTGTGGAAATAATAATCTGAGCTAATTTCTCGTAAATTATCGTATACATTTATGGTTTGGTACAATTTGTAAGTATTCTTAGACTCGGGTAGTCACTTTGTTGATTTTTTTTAATTTTTTAATTTGGAATATATGTAACGAATCTCTCGCAAGGAAAACGTGTTTTGAAGTCACACAGTCATGCACAGACAGGCTTTGGACGACCTGTGCCTTCTGGGTTCTTAGAAACCGAAGGCTACATCAGAGGAATAACACGACATTCAAATTTTGCGTCGGTTCGCGAATCGTGTGCTCATGTGGAATAACGGGAAAAGCTCGTCGGCTCTCGGCGGGACCTCGCGCGCCGCAATCCAGAGCAGTGCCTTACAGAATCAGCCGCGCCAGCATTCGTCGTCATCGGAGGTTCGCTGGGTTTCTACCGGGTGCGCGGGGAGAAAGAGAATGAGCGAGAGTGGGAGGTTGCGAGCGGAAGGGTCTCGACTCCTCCCCGCACATCCATTATTCAGGTTCACGAGCGGCGACCCCCTTTTCATCTGGCGGGCGAGGCGGTCTGTTTGAACCCGGTGTCGCGCACGTCTGGCCTGCTGCTCGCCGCTGCCAGGTGAATGTTCCCCGCAGCCTCGCTCGGGGGCGACAGTTTCAGATCAGGGTCACACACCAAAAGGGTGTTTCACGCGAAGGCTGGAGACCACCGTATATTTTTATTTATTTTTGGCTCTGCTGGGGAGTTCATGAACCAACATGAATCATGCTGGTTCGGCCGAATCAAAAAAAATTCGTCCCTAGTTTCGCGAAATGAAAGTGATATAAAACCAATCTTTTATTTCTACATCTCATTGAGATGATCTTTTTATCCAATATATTATTTTTTTTTTAAAATATAAAAACGTTAAAATAACTCTGTATACCACTGTGACCTCTGCACGGGCATCTCGGGTGGGGGGGGGGGGGGGAACACGTCCCCCCAATATTTTCAAGTACATTTAGTAGTTTTATTTATACTATTTTAATGTTTATAAAATACATGTATTTACAGTGAAGACATACAGTAGATCAGGTGTCAAATAAAAAATTACATACAAAGCATCGCTTGAAAATAAACACACATTTTATACTTAACTCGATGGAGAGGTACTAGCATTTAAATAAATAAATTTTATTTTTTATCCCCCCCTCCAAACTTTAGGTGCCAGAGACGCCCATGGTCCGCTGTGTCCTGTGACCGCCGGCTAGGAACACGTCCCGGCACTCGGGCGCCACGCCCGCCGGGCAATCCGCTCGCACGGGCCCCGCCAGCGTAAACATCCGTGTCGTAAACTTGAAAGCAAGTTTCTAATTTTACTCCCGGGGTTCACCGCTGTTTTTTTTTTTTTTTACTGTCGCCGCGTGTCGCGTGTTTCGCTCACCGCAACTCCCGCCGTCGTCACTTCGGCAACAGCATCAGTTGCGTTTGTCGCGCAGCGTTCTTGCGACGAACTATATCCTTAAATAGTCCTTTATTTATAATTTTTTTTTGTTGCTTAAGAGCGCTGAAATGTCTTTAATTTCGCTATGGATTCTGTAAACCTCATTAACAAACATGTTATTTAATTCACATAAAAAAAATTAAAAATCATTGGTTTTTTTTGTATTTTTTTCTTTTCTTTTGGACTCAGCAATGCAGCAAAGCAATGTTCCGATCATGCATTTTGTGAATGTTTCATGACGGTATTAAGCTCCTCAAATACTATTTGTGTCTGCGTTCCTTACGTAGTTCTATTTATGTTCATTTTAATCTAGAAACATTTAAATCATTTTAAGGCTACTTAAAAACTCATTGATTTTTATTAATGTTAAAAGGTACGAACAATGAACACGTATGTTGTCATTCCACTTCGTAGCGTCCAGTAAACAGGTGGACGGAAACCCAAAGCGGTCGCGAACTTTTCTGTTGTTCTCTCAGAGGCTTCTGTTTCGTAAACAGAATATGCTTCATAGCTGAAATCTTTCATGTGTAGGTTTTTTATGACCTAAAACGCAAAGGTTTGTTAAAAATGTTGAACTTTTTTCTCTAGGTGGGCCACGTATTTTCATGCAAAAAATAATAACGAATTACAAAAACCTGCATGGTATGCTTGTATTTTTAGAGGATTTATATCGATGGGATATTCTGTACAATTGAGCGATTAGACTGTTTTTGTCTTTATTAGAAAACGATGATAGTTAATATGTAGGTAATTCATGTTAAACATTTTAACATCAGAATCCTTAAACAAATAGGCTGTAAAGCTAAGACCAAGGCTATATTTTATATTTTTTTGAATATTAAGCCACTTGTTGGTTGATAGTCATCAACTTTATTGACAAACTTTAAATGTGTGTCATCTTAGTGCGAGTCTCATGTAGTAGTCATTCACGAACGTAGCATCAAAAGAGATCACGAAATAAAGCACTTTTCAGAAATCGATAATTTCATGATTTATTTTACCGTGGTGTTTATTTTTTTATTATTAATGTGTATTTTTTCACGAACATAATAAGTGATGCTGATAAAAAAACATGTCCCAGCAGCAAACTCACACTCTGAATCAAATTAATTAGTGAAGAGCCATTCTTCCGTGGTTTGGAGCCGAAAGCCAGATTAGTTTGCAGGCGATGAATACTGTAAACGAAAGTTTGTAGTTTATACCACAGGGATTATTTTTTTTGTTTAATTTTTTTTTTTTTTTGTTATTTAGCTGCGCGGGGGGTTCTGTCAGGTTTTTAAATCGGATCACCGATACGCAGTTACCAGACGTGGCTGAGAAATCGGAACCAGTACTTAACCCAACCCGTGTCGGCCAATTAGTTTTCGTGCTGCGGTGGAGCGCAACTCTGAGAACAGCGCGGCTGGCGAGTTTCAGGGGAACTGGAGGGTTGGGGGGAGGGGAAATGCAAAAAAAAAAAAAAACGCACGGAACCATTCCGCGTTGTTAATGAGCCCCGTGCTCTCTCGGGCTGATGGCCGCGATGCATGCCTCCGGGTGTAGACAAGAGATCTACCTCGACCTCGGCGGGATCCGGCAACTCTACCCATGATGCTCATCGCACAACCCTCGTGACTCGTTGGAGAAGCATTGGAGCGTGCGGGCTTTGAATATATATACTGTATAGAAGTCGCCAGCCTAGGTTAAAATTTCTAATACGGTTTTGAGGTAGTTGGTTAATTCACTGCCGCAATCGCCACCATCTCTAGGGCATCGACTTGTGGTGGTCCCTAGCGGACAAGTGTCGAACTCTTCAGACACCCCTTCCCCCTCCCATTGAACGAACTTGAGCTGCAGTGAATGATAGATGGGGGGTGCGCGTAATGACAGCGGGCGACAGTGCTGCGCTCTAACGTGTAAATAACAACTAAGACGATACAGGGCGTTACGGCAGCGCACTGCAGCGGTGAAGTTCCCAAGCTGCTCATCATACGCTTCCTTAAAACGTAGAGTAAATCCTATCCACTCGCGACTTCTATACAGTATATATATTCAAAGGTGCGGGTACGATCCCTCGTTCCTTTATTGAGCGAGGCGTACTTTCCCAGCTTAGCAACACGAAGCAGCGAAGTAACTAAATAATGGCTGATCAACCGTTAGTGCGCGGAGACTGGATCTTCTGCATACTTGTGCAAACTTCGCTTGTAACAATGGCCGCTGACTTGTGAGGCGTCTCAACTGGGTAACTCGTGATTGGATGGTTCTTTTACTGAGGGTCTCTAATTGGCCCCAGAGTCCTCCAGGTCAAAGCAGAAGCAGAACAAATATATAATTAGATATTTGAATTTTAGCACATCGCGAAATGATTCCGTGAATGTTCCGTTCTCTAGTTATGCGCTAAGATTATGGGATTAATACCGTGGGCAGTCGTGTGAAACTCTATCCTGAACACTTGACGTACCATTAGTCTTATCTTTTTCAACCCTGTGAACCAATCATATGGGCCTTATCACTTGGTTTAGTCAAGAAGTGAGAAATCTGGATGTATTCATTTAACTGTATGAATTATGATTAATCTTACTCAGAGCTGCAGTTAGTCCGTGGTTTTTTTTTTTTTTTGGCAAAGCGTCGTGTTAAGCGTTGGCAAGGCACACTATACCAAATGTTTAAATAGGACTTCATTTCCAAAAAAAAAAACCTTAATTAGATACTTTAAAAAATATAAATTATTGTGTGTAACATCTTAGCTCTCGGTCCACGGCATTTGGTATGAGTAATTTCGTGAATGGAACTTAATTCGCATGGAACGGATATGTATAACCGTCGTGCTGCCATCTGTGGCAGATGGTGCCAACAAAAACTGACACAGCCAAAGCGAAACGTTACAGTATTAACTTTGTAGTGTATTTTAACAAGATGGTTAGAATTTTAATAATTTTTTTTCGTCATAAATCAAGTCCAAAGCCAGGGTTTAGTATTTTTTTCAATTTTTTTCAATTCTTTTATCGGAGTCGTTTAGTTATAAAGTATACATTTTTGGTCTGCGAATGGAATTATTAGGCGACGTAGCTGCTCTGGCAGCGAATTAAAGCGGCAGGTGCGGAAACTACGTGTTTATCGCGTCATGAAATGTAGTTGAAAGCACAATTTGCTTACATTAATCACACTCGGCATTATTTAATATATATATATATATATATATATATATATATATATATATAAAAGTTTCGTGTCCGAGTTTCGTATTATAAGTGTGTTTGCAACCTGAGAACATATGAATTTGCTCGTTACCGTGGCAAGAGTAACGCATCTCTGGGAAGTACTGGATGACTCGTTCGCATGTTTTCCTGCTTCCTGAGGCGAGAAGTGCTGCGGAGGAGAAGTCGTGGCCTCTCCACGCGCCGTACCGTGAGCCTGTGAGGGCAAGCAGTAAGCCGGCTGTACTCCAACCTGCAGCTTTTGTGCGTTTCGGGCGGAAATTTACAAACTCGCCGATATCTAGGTGAATGTAGTCCGGAGATTGTACTATTATTTTTTTTTTTTGCTTTCGCCCGAAGTCGCGGCATTTCTTTCACGCAGAAGAAGTTATGTGTGTGTGTGTGTGTGTGTATATATATATATATATATATATATATATATATATAGCCTACTTCGTTTGCTGTAATGTATATTGTGACACCAACACACGTTAAATCCTTTTAACTGATCGTCTATGTTCTTTTAACAATTTTCTTGTAATGATTAGTTTTGGAAATTATTGCGCGGAAAAAAAAATCTCGAACCAAGTCCAGTGTCATGTGTTTGGAATGGAATGTTTTGCTGTTTTTGATATTTTATGATTATTATGATTCAAGTTGACTAATTTAATTATCGGCATTAAAACATTTCTCTTTTTTCAAACAGTATTCCGGTATGTTCCTGCCCCTCGAGCATGGTTCTTTTCCTCGCCACCGTCATAGCGACGACGCGTCGCCGGTATGACGGCGGAGTTATGACGGCCGCGTGAAAATGCGAGCACGGATCCCATCGTCATATCTCTCCCGTCATCGCTAAGGCGCCTTACCTACGACGGCTTGGCAATCGATTATATGAAGAGGTTGGCAGTGAATTTACAGAAAGGATGTGTTTTATTTGGCAGTTGGTGTATCTGCTAGCAATTTACAGCCAATAGAAAACTACCTACACGAAAACAAGATTGTGGACATTCGTAAAACTTAGGCATGATGTGACTATCGAATTATATATTTTCCACAACTATATTCAATATTTATATCATTTTCATTGTACGCCTGTTGGCGTTCCGTAAATATAAGTTTTACAGACTATTTTTTGCTCAGTAAAACACCCGTCACGTCTCAGTCTCAAAATATAATAAAATCATTTTACATAGCAAAGTCGGTTATAATTATTAAATAGTATATAAGAAGGTTAAGGAGTGCATTAGAAACTGTGAAAGTTTGTAGTTTTTAATATGAAAATATTATTTAGCGATCTTGTGAAATGTGTTGCCCGTTATTATTAATTTTGTTTTCAATGGTCAGTTATTATTACTTTAAATCATACGATGAAAAAAGAATTTTAAAACACTTTTGTGATTCGACGTGAAACATTACAATACTAGACCTGATTTAATCATTATTTGGTAATTTTCGTCACCGTTAAAGTTCATTTGCCGATTTGAAGGTACCGAAACAACTCGGTGTGCTATACGTCCCACTGTTCAAAAAATACTACTGTTATATTTAATTACATTATACTTAGACTTGTTTATAGCATATTTTCTAGTGCACTACAAGTTTTATTCACACTATTTTGTACCGTAGCATATGTATTGGGTGAATACGCTGATAATATTTATTTAGCATCTTGCAAGCTTGAAACAATATAACACGAAGTCGGTGTTGTTAATTAAATGCCTGAATATAATTTATTACGTAAACTGTAGTTGACAATATTGTGTCTGCATTTTATAACTACCAGAAGAGTATAGGAACTAAAAATACCCTTTAACGGAATTAATTACTTTCTTTTCACATAAGCCGCTCCTCTCACAAATTACAATTTTCGTATGAACTATAAACACGAAACCTCTCAACTCTACGTGAAACACTATTATTCCTACATTGTTACCATTTTATCATACTGAAAGTATTCGAGCGAATCTTAGGTGAATAAAATACGTTTCAATATGCGATACAGCAGGAGCAAACCTAGCCACCAACGAGGGTGGGGAGTAGGCCTAACCTAAAAGTCACTAAATGTTTGGAGGAAATGCTTTGTGTTTAAAATGCGATAAAACGAAGGTTTAAAATAACCATCAGACTACTGTGTATTTATCAGCGGCATTCTTGTGTATTTTCAACCTTATCAATGCATGTATTTTATTTTTCTAAGTGATTTTTTTTATTACACGTATGGAAGCTGAAGGGGAAATGAGTTGTTTTTAGAAGTTTAATAAGCCACACGCGTATAGGTGTTTTACACTTAACTTTTATACAGAATAATTAACCAATGTGATGTTATCTTCTATCTAGTTGAAATATTACGTTATTTCGTCCTGACCTTTATTTTTTTATTAAGTGATATGACAAAAGTAGGCAGATTGGCAGTTTTCTTAGTAGGTATGATATATTTTGGTTAACTGAGTATTGTGCAGTTAAAAATAACGAGAAAAAAGAATCAATGTGTCTTATTCACACGAAACATAGAAACTAAGTATTTATTTATGCGGCGTGATTATTATCGGAAACAAGTTGTTTCGAAGTTTGTTCAGACAGAGAAAAACATAACCCTTTTTTTAGATACATCGTATAACTCACATACGTAATTTCTGAGTAAATATAATTATGGCAAAACCTTAAATTTCACGAAAACATATTATTTAACTCATTTGAAAGAATTATTTCCCAGTATTAAATGAAAGTTACACATGTAGTCGGCTGTATGACGGGGTTATGACGGCTATGACGGCCTTACGACGGGCAAACAATCCCGCCTTACCTATGACGGGTATGTCGTAGCTAAGGCGTCTTCCAGAAGGCGAAAAAAGATCCATGCTCGCTTTTAGTAGCGAAGCGTCATACCGATGACGCGTCATCCCTATGACGGGCGAAAAAGAGAACCATGCTCGCCCGGCAGATAGCTTCTGATAGAGCATAGATACCAATCAAAAGCATTTAAAATTTCATTAAAAAAAAAACAACTGCAGGTGTAAATACATGCATTTGATGTCAATGTATTCCCATGTTTTATACTTTTTTTCGAGTTGTGACCTAATATTTTCATGCAAATTTGAGCAAATCACAAATATAAGTATTATGAATATCTGTAATAGAGTTTCGTTGTTTTCTCTTTGTATGTCCGCTTTAAGTTTGTGAAATATAAACATTTAACGAAAATTCATGAACTAGAAATTAAACATTACAAAACTTTGGTTTATGTTAAAATGGATATAAGAGTTATAGAATTAAAAATAATATGAGAAGTTTAAATTCATTTGTTTGTCGCTGATATGCGATATTGTCCAGCTTGCAGGCTAGGATATGCAACCCGCTCAGAAGGTTGGAAGCGTGGGTTGCCTAAGTGCATCGACACTAGTTTTGCAACGTATTCATCTCTCACCTGCCGGGCGAGCATGGTTCTCTTTTTCGCCCGTCATAGGGATGACGCGTCATCGGTATGACGCTTCGCTACTAAAAGCGAGCATGGATCTTTTTTCGCCTTCTGGAAGACGCCTTAGCTACGACATACCCGTCATAGGTAAGGCGGGATTGTTTGCCCGTCGTAAGGCCGTCATAGCCGTCATAACCCCGTCATACAGCCGACTACATGTGTAACTTTCATTTAATACTGGGAAATAATTCTTTCAAATGAGTTAAATAATATGTTTTCGTGAAATTTAAGGTTTTGCCATAATTATATTTACTCAGAAATTACGTATGTGAGTTATACGATGTATCTAAAAAAAGGGTTATGTTTTTCTCTGTCTGAACAAACTTCGAAACAACTTGTTTCCGATAATAATCACGCCGCATAAATAAATACTTAGTTTCTATGTTTCGTGTGAATAAGACACATTGATTCTTTTTTCTCGTTATTTTTAACTGCACAATACTCAGTTAACCAAAATATATCATACCTACTAAGAAAACTGCCAATCTGCCTACTTTTGTCATATCACTTAATAAAAAAATAAAGGTCAGGACGAAATAACGTAATATTTCAACTAGATAGAAGATAACATCACATTGGTTAATTATTCTGTATAAAAGTTAAGTGTAAAACACCTATACGCGTGTGGCTTATTAAACTTCTAAAAACAACTCATTTCCCCTTCAGCTTCCATACGTGTAATAAAAAAAAATCACTTAGAAAAATAAAATACATGCATTGATAAGGTTGAAAATACACAAGAATGCCGCTGATAAATACACAGTAGTCTGATGGTTATTTTAAACCTTCGTTTTATCGCATTTTAAACACAAAGCATTTCCTCCAAACATTTAGTGACTTTTAGGTTAGGCCTACTCCCCACCCTCGTTGGTGGCTAGGTTTGCTCCTGCTGTATCGCATATTGAAACGTATTTTATTCACCTAAGATTCGCTCGAATACTTTCAGTATGATAAAATGGTAACAATGTAGGAATAATAGTGTTTCACGTAGAGTTGAGAGGTTTCGTGTTTATAGTTCATACGAAAATTGTAATTTGTGAGAGGAGCGGCTTATGTGAAAAGAAAGTAATTAATTCCGTTAAAGGGTATTTTTAGTTCCTATACTCTTCTGGTAGTTATAAAATGCAGACACAATATTGTCAACTACAGTTTACGTAATAAATTATATTCAGGCATTTAATTAACAACACCGACTTCGTGTTATATTGTTTCAAGCTTGCAAGATGCTAAATAAATATTATCAGCGTATTCACCCAATACATATGCTACGGTACAAAATAGTGTGAATAAAACTTGTAGTGCACTAGAAAATATGCTATAAACAAGTCTAAGTATAATGTAATTAAATATAACAGTAGTATTTTTTGAACAGTGGGACGTATAGCACACCGAGTTGTTTCGGTACCTTCAAATCGGCAAATGAACTTTAACGGTGACGAAAATTACCAAATAATGATTAAATCAGGTCTAGTATTGTAATGTTTCACGTCGAATCACAAAAGTGTTTTGAAATTCTTTTTTCATCGTATGATTTAAAGTAATAATAACTGACCATTGAAAACAAAATTAATAATAACGGGCAACACATTTCACAAGATCGCTAAATAATATTTTCATATTAAAAACTACAAACTTTCACAGTTTCTAATGCACTCCTTAACCTTCTTATATACTATTTAATAATTATAACCGACTTTGCTATGTAAAATGATTTTATTATATTTTGAGACTAAGACGTGACGTGTGTTTTACTGAGCAAAAAATAGTCTGTAAAACTTATATTTACGGAACGCCAACAGGCGTACAATGAAAATGATATAAATATTGAATATAGTTGTGGAAAATATATAATTCGATAGTCACATCATGCCTAAGTTTTACGAATGTCCACAATCTTGTTTTCGTGTAGGTAGTTTTCTATTGGCTGTAAATTGCTAGCAGATACACCAACTGCCAAATAAAACACATCCTTTCTGTAAATTCACTGCCAACCTCTGCATATAATCGATTGCCAAGCCGTCGTAGGTAAGGCGCCTTAGCGATGACGGGAGAGATATGACGATGGGATCCGTGCTCGCATTTTCACGCGGCCGTCATAACTCCGCCGTCATACCGGCGACGCGTCGTCGCTATGACGGTGGCGAGGAAAAGAACCATGCTCGAGGGGCTGGGCTATACATTTCTGTAAGACATCTTTGTCATTAGTTTAAATTCAGGGATTAGAACTTGAAACAAATAAGCTATATATATTATTTAATTTATAATGAGAGTAAACACCAGTATTTCGGATACACCAGTTTACATGGCTTGTGACTTCAATCCGGTTTAGCTCTCAATTTAAGAGTTGCATGTTTATCTGAATATGAGTCAGTGGCTTCCGTCATAATTCCCGCCGTTAGCTAAGGTCTCTGCCCCACAGTCACATTAATATATAGTGGCTTTCAGCGAATTTGGCTCGCCATTGGGCAACGTTACTGTGAAAACCCGTGTGATAAAAAAAATCCTCCAAATTTTACGTTTCGTGGCATATTGGTCTTATTATTCGGGACGAAGGAACACGTATGGTATGCATATTTTCAGATGATGTACAAAAGTTCTTTAATAAAACAGCTGTATTTTCATTGGCTCAGCCGAAGTGAATAACGTGCGGTCTCCTCCCATCGGAGCCAATAAGAAGAGTAATTTTTGCAAAGTATCTGCAAGTGTGCAAGGCGTAAAGTATTTCATAAAACAGCCTGATTTTTTTCACCCTCGGAAGGAGCAAATGTGCGGCCTGCCTTGCAGGAGTTGCAGGTCCGCGACTGTTAGTTGTGGTGGTGGTTGTTGTCTTCTCAGACCATTGCCTCACACCAAGGCGGTCCGGGGTTCGGTTCTGAGAGGAGCCAGGGCCCCACCCGGTGTTCTGCAAGTGGGACGATGACGGACGTTTCCTTGACCCGCCGGTTTTTCCTCCGCCAATTTTTGCCCGTCAATGGTCCGTCTATCATCTTATCACTGTCTCGTTGTCTGCGATTAAACTAGATGTCCACCAGGCGTTAAGCCGTTATTCATCCGTGACCTTGGCCGCCGAAGCCTTTTGCAAATGCGACCAATGAACGGTTCGTTGATCGACCCCAACGCTCCAGCGTGACTCATTATTTCTTAAGCACCGAGTCAGTATCGATTGGTGTCATGCCCTCTTCAGCCAAGGATCGCTGGTCGGGAATGGGGAATTCTTAAGCGTTACGCTCATGTAGAAACAAAAATAATAAGCTCTAAATGAATCCCCCCCCCCAAATGTTGTTCATTAGGGCCCCGCCCACCTGGTGGGGGGGGGGGGAGGTGAAGAGCTAGAAAAAATCCACGCGTTTTGAAAAGTGCTCGAGATATCCGATGGTATCTGTTAACGAAAATCATTTAAGATAACTTTGCGAGTGGATGAGTAGATCTGATTCCGTATTCAGTTTATTAACTGAATTTTTAGGAGAGTGAAAATGGCTAGAACGCGTGTTTTTATAATAGTATTTAGGCGTGTAACATATGTACAGATTCTTGAAAGAACTCAGTGGCCTTGAATTTCACTATTATTTTGATTTCTCCGCTCAAATCTCATATTTGTTCCATGCACGACGAGAAGACTGCGAGCCAATACACAGCCTTGCGCTTAGAGGCGATACCGCGCTAGAAGCACCAGCGAGCGTCGTACCTATCATCCCGCCTCGCTAACAGACTGGGCGGGCCCCTTAATATCCCTTAACATTGAGCTGGCCTCCAAGTGGTTCGGAAACTGCTGTAACCTTGGCGGTATTAAACTTTGTGCGCAACTGCAAAAAGAAAATTTAAAAAATTAGGAATAGTAACAGTAGCTCAAGATTTCAACGCCATGTTTTCGACCCTATTGATTCACAAAAGTACATAGAACGGTCGTGTGCACAGGAGGGAAATGAATATATTTTATTTATGTTACGGACGCATGGCGCAACAGCCAATAATAGTAGAGCAGGAAGCCATTTCGTTGGGACTAGAGAACTGTTTATATTTATCAATAATATTATGGCAATAAATTGTAGATATATTACAATGCTAAAGTTTAATTCCTGCTTTCAAAATTAATTAATGCTATTACTTATAAGTCACTAGCAAAAATTGTAAATAAAAAAATTATCGTGGTTAGAATGGTCAACTTAAAAATTTTATGTAACTCTTATTTATTTATATGTTGAAAAACTGTTATGACAAAAGTGCTCACGGGATAACCATTTGGTAGTTAATATAGTTACTCACTAACGCTGCCAAAATATGTCGGACACACCGCGAAATTTCATTGGCTGGTAAGATTTCAATTGCGAACCGTCTGCGCACAGGTCGTGTGCACAGTCGTGCTTATGTTTTTTTTTTTTTTTTAACCTTGAACCCAGCCTAAATCCCAGGACGTAGCTCTCTCCCTGCCTTCCCGGGCTGCCAACCTGCCGAGCCTAACATTACCTCGCGGCTGCGCTGCCCTCCTCTCTCCCCTTACCTACGGCCAAGGGCGACGAGGGTCTTCCCGCAGGAAATGGAAACCCGCCCTCCAGGAGCCGTGTCTCGCGGCGACACCTGCGACCCGGCGTCTCCTCGCCCGTCTCCGTCGATGTATCGGTATTTCGATACGTCGCTTGAATCGTGTCGATACCGATAAAACATCAACCTGAAAACATTGTAATTTTCAAATATATCAATCTATTTCTATTATATTATATGAACTTTTATAACCTTGCTATACTTATTATAAAACTATCATTGAAATTTGTGTTGTATCGAGTTCTTGATACTGCTAAGCTAATATGAAGGAATCACCTAATTACAGTATAGCTCTTTCAAGCTAAAGTGAATACAACTAATTATTTTATTTTATTTTTTAATATGCACTATCTTCTCTGTACAATAGTTTTTTCTCAAACTTTTTTAAAAATTTTTAAGTAAATTTTATGGATTTCTACGTGACAACGTCTAATAAATCGATGAGCGCCGGCTGCACGCACGAACAAGTGTCCCGTAACGCACATTGTCCCGTTACGCTGTGTCCCGTAACGCTCATTGTACGCTTGCGCCACATATATCTCTCTTCCACTCGATTGGAACAACCATCGATTTGACTTTTGAGAGGCACATTAAACTTGAAACACTCCCATTCGTTTCCTACATTTCCTATCATCGTCCTATCCTTAAAAGAATAACACAGATTGGAAGAAGTTAAATAGCAAACATGTATAAAAGTTATAGTTAAAATAATCTCTTCGTCAAAGTAATAAACATATTTGAATTAATGAGTGCAAATAAAAGTAAATTTATCAATTAAATTGTAGATTTCATTTCACTCCTTCTTTGTATCCATCCAAAATAGTGGTAATTCAATAAAAATGATTGAATTTTATTCATAAAAGTATGCAATAATTTATCAATGTTTTTTATGACGTCACGTTAAACTATCGTCCGTAAACCGACTTTACAGACAACCAATTTTTTAAGAATGGTAATTGTTATAGACTTTTGAAGTTGTTAAGCGAAAAAGAAGGCAACAGACATGTAGGCCTACTCAAGAGAATAAGAAATAAGAAATAATAATAATTTTAATAAGAATATTTTAAAATAATAATTTATTCGTTCCGAAGCATTCAGTCCACCATTTCATTATTTTTTGTGCCAAGTTACTTGAAAAATATTGTTTTATTCAAATTCGATACCATGGTAACCAAATATCGATCTTAAAAAAAATATCGGGCTTAAAATATCGATACCAAATTATTGATATTTCGAACCTGAAAAATCTATATTTCCGATTTATCGTTGCTGTCCCGCCACATGGCGAAGTGAGGTCGTGGACACGCTGGCACGTGTGTCATCCCTGGGATACGTGCTTTGATACGCAATTGCTGGTTCCCCTGTATGCCACGAAGAAACCTTAGTAACGGACTACAAAATCTGAATAGGCAAACACGCAGAAAAAAAAGTCAGAAGCAGTCGATGTCAAAAGTTAAAACGCATAGACCGCACAGATAATTCCGAGGCAGCAATCAATCAGATGGAATATCACAGCGCATGCGAACACAATGGGCTGATAAAACGACGAAACATTTGCAACAAGAACAGTAATTAAAGACAAAAGTCGCTGTTTTGTCCAAGGTCGGTTTTGTCTTTATTTACCGCTCTTGTTGCAAATGTCTCTTGGTAGTTAGTCCAGTGTGCTCGTATGTATTTTTTTCTGACATAGTTTTTCCACGGATTTCTCTGTGCCGTCTATGCATTTAAATCAGCTGATTTTGGCTTGTTTTCTGTGTTTGCTTTTTTTTACCCGTTATTGATATTAACTCTTTGAAATATAGTGTAACTCGTAATGGCGTAGGTATGTACTAATAAACTTAAATATAATATATTTCATTCTGTAATATTACTTTTTTTTGCTTAAAATATATATTATTGTAGTTCTTAGATTTAAAGGAATTGGTTTGCCCACGTTATAAGTCTAACCTCACATCAATAAATGTTGTGATACGCGCACTTCTTCTAAATAATAATTTTATGATTACTATCATTTATCAACTGTAACAATAAATTAAAATTTATTTTGCCTGACGAAATAAAAAATTAGCCGTTTTTATACCTTTAGGTTCTCATAATAAAACATCGACATAAAAACTGCAGAATTTACAACACCCCTAGCATCAGTATCTGCTTGAGTTATATTTGTGATTCGATGTAAAAAAAATGAAGTTAATTAATTTTGAGAACATGTCATGTCAACTCTGAACGGGAGGGAAGACCTCTTGAACGGGATATTCACAACGAATGTATTTATGACGAGCTTGTTTAGTGACCTTAAATTAATTAATTTCATTTTAAAGTTGGGCCCCCAGGATGTTTTTTTTATATTCTCCTGCTGTGTTCATGTGTACAAAAAGTATACTTTAAATACCATCATTTGTGCATGTTTTGAAGTATACGGCAGATAAATTTTCTCTGTAATGTTAACAAAATATTTTTTGTGAACTCTGTGGATGCTTTTAGTTTTTTAAAATTAATAATAAGTTTTCTGCGTGGGTTTTCATAAATCCTGCTGCTTTTATTTGACTCTCTAAGCTATTTTACTTGAGCCTGTTGTAATTATGAACGTATTATGAACGCATATATTTTGTGCTGGATATCATGATCCAATGAAAAACCCGCATGTTTCAACTTCCAAAAAGATAGGCCTATTTATTTTTTCACCAAACGCTGTTGTTAGAATTTACTTTTTTAGTTACATAAAATTGTACAAATTACATGTAATTGTTATTTTTAATGCACGTGTTTTAACTCTCGACATTTAGATTTCGATTAAGTTTTATGAGGGATGTTGCACTATGACTTTGAAAATTATTTCAAAAACTGTTTACAAAAAAAGGGCGCCTAGCATAATTTTTTAGCCATTAATTATCTCGAAGTAATCTGAAGTTTGTAGATATTTATTTATAACGAAACTAGGAGATTGTAAACCACCCGTTGAAAAATGATGAATATAACAAACATTTTAATTTAATATACACGACGAATTTATATATATATATGTGTGTGTGTGAATCTGTGCTATTTACCTATAATTATAAGCAACAAGAAATTACGTGACCACAAAAGAAGATGTGCCGAAACACCGGCAGGAATTAACTAGCCTTATTTAGTTACTTATCAGTTTGATGACGTTTTAATGATGTTTTGTCTATTTCGAAGATGGACAGTCTGTGAAAAAGTAAACATCCTTCTAAAGTTATGATACTCAATGGCATATCACGAACGTTTTGTAATTTGCAATTGTCAAGACCCCACTATGGACAACATACTTTCAGATATTTTTTTATAAGCAACCTAAAATTTTAAAACCATTGTTAAGTAATGTTTCCTCGATATAAATCTTAATTGAGTGTAGCAAGCCTTGAACTATATCAGACGAATTCTAGCGATTAGCTTAGTATACATCCCATTTTGATGATTAGTAAGTGCTGTTTACACCCTATTTAGTTCAGGAATATATTTATTTATTGTGAAATAGATTTTATAAGTAAAAACGATAGTGCACCTGAACGCAGTCACTTTTAGTTTCACTATAAACTCCATTTTTCTGAAAATGTTAAACGACGCCTAGTCATTTATTCGAATTGCGTCTTGGTTGAAACTTTATAACTATTTTATATGAAAGTTTACATAGCAAACTAATATAAAACCTATAATTTTTGTGATAAAGGTTAACGGATAGTACCACAAACATCGACCAACTTATCGAAGACACTACCTGGTGGTCTGATTGAAGTAATCTGGAGCCCTGCCGCTGATTATAGCTAGCACGAGCATAAATCTCACTGAAATAATAGTGAACTGTGTATTCTGTTGTGGATTTTGAACCCATTGACAGTTAAGTCAATGTCATGAACTATTGCTAATGACTGTTGACCAACCTATATCCTGTCATTATGTGAACATAAGTTAAAATAGTTGGCTTATCTAATTTTTAATTTATATTGTGTGTGTTGACTGAGCTATTTAATGTGATTGTCGATCAAATCTGTCATAATTAAGTACTATATATTATGAGCAAGACACTGGCGTTTTCTATTAATTGTTTTGCCTATTCATATTAAATTGAGAATAAAAAAATTGGTTGTCTGTAAAGTCGGTTTACGGACGATATTTTAACGTGACAACGTCATAACAAAACATTGATGAAATGATTGCATACTTTTATGAATAAAATTGAATCATTTTTATTGAATTATCACTATTTTGGATGGATACAAAGGAGTGAAATGAACTCTACAATTTAATTGATAAATTTACTTTTATTTGCACTCATTAATTCAAATATGTTTATTACTTTAACGAACATATTATTTTAACTATAACTTTTATACATGTTTGGTATTTAACTTCTTCCAATCTGTGTTATTCTGTTAAGGATAGGACGATGATAGGAAAAGTAGGAAACGAATGGGAGTGTTTCAAGGATGATGTGAAGGAAAATGGCTTACCCAACACCAAGATGCAGTCAAAAATAATATATTTGCAGAGCTGCCAACCATTACGGATTTTCCGTAATTATTACGGATTTTAACCCCGAATTACGGAATTACGGAACATCGCTAGTTTATTACGGAAACGAGGCTTTGTGCTGCATGGTAACGGAAAAATTTACGTTTCTGCTGTGCGTGTTTCGTGAACGCTGTTTGAATACTTCGCTTGGTTGCTCAAATAACGGAACTAGTAAGTGTGCGCATGTTCGATGTACTGTCGAAATAAGTAAATTAATTCTCGTGTTTTCAAATAATAATGGGATGGTATTACGTCCGTTGTACGATACAACTAGTACATATCCTCGGACTTATCGTTTGAAGGCTACTTACATCACGATAATTTTTGTACGGTACTTTGGCTAACCTGTGTTGTATTAATTTGTTTCTTGAAAGCCATTTTTTTCATCATAGTGTTTTTGTCCGGTTTTTGTCGTGTCTACAGACGTGAAAATTTTTTTATTTTTTTCGATAGTGTTGTGTTCTTCAGTGCCGGTTGTAGAAATGAAGCGTGTGACAGAATAATGTGCATCTGTGGGAAAAAACACGCAAGACTTCAGAACTTTCCACTTAAATATTCAAAAGAATGGCCATGATTGTCGTTTTCAAATGTTTGGAACGCCACGGTTTTGTAATGTATGCGCGTGTGACTTTTCGATTGCACATGGTGAAAGGGATGACTGTAGACGGCATATTGAATCAAAGAAACATGCAGAACATTTTAAAGCCGTGACTAGCAATAAATCTATATCTTCGTTTTTTCGCTACATCTGAAGAAACGAAAGTAACGAACGCAGTTATTGTTTACAAGTCCTTGTGTTTGTCTTGTTTGTTTACATGACATTTCTTATCGAACCAGGATAAAAGAAGCAAATAAAAAGACAGTTGTTTTAAAGTTTAACTTTGAATACATTGAATTGAAGATTCAAAATATCCAGTAAAATTATTAATATTTCTTACATATTCAGATGATTGTATTGTTCAAATAGATTTTTTTATGTATTAATTTGCATTGTATTCATATTTTTCTTTTTCTTTTGCATATTATTGTCGTTGTTTTATCTTGTGAGTGTGTTATAATGCCCCAGGAAAAATTTATCGTGCATGATTGACGCGTACTTTTTTCATATACCTAATTGCCATTACTGATGGGTGTGATTTGAGGTTGGCAGCTCTGTATTTGCACCACGGAGTCTGCAACAATGCTAGGAGGAACGGGTTAACAAAGAGCAATGAAAATGTTACATTAAAATGCATGAAAACAGAATTACGCCACGGACTCGGTCGCAATGCTAGAAGGTTCAGGTTAGCAAAGAGCAATATAAAATGAGCGTAACGGGACACAGCGAAACGGGACAATGTGAGTAACGGGACACTTTTTCGTGCGTGCAGCCAGCGTTCATCGATTTATTAGACGTTGTCATGTCAATAATATATTAAAGTTGAGTGCAATTGTTTAAACCAGCATGATTACTATAAAGTCATTCATAAAATACATTTATTGTGAGAACTTTTTTATTTACATTGCTTTGCAATATATATATATATATACATATATGTGTGTATATATATATATATATTTATGAGAATAAGCTGATTCGTTAGAAATTACAAATAGTCAAGATAAATATTGTCCATCTTAAGCATATCAACTTTAATAAATTTATATTTTGTAAACTTTGCGGGGAGATCCACAACTGCCTATCTTTTTCTCTCTTTTCTAAAATCAGCAGCCCGTCTCGTAAATTATTCCACGTATTTCCGTAGAAATTTTATTTTCTCAAACACATTTGTTATAAAAAAGTCCCACACCACTTTAAAATTTTAGGTTTATGGAGACGAAAATAACTTTAACGAAAATATAAAATTTAATTCTCCTAATTTTTTCTCAGGCTGTCTTCCAACAATCCTCAGGATATCTTTGTTTTGGAATAAATTATTAGGCTGTTATTCAAGTGTCATACAGCGCAATGAACACTTTCTTGTTTAGCGTTTCTCAGTATTCGATTTAAAGAGACACACTACAGCATAAAATTTTGTGTTTAAATATAAAGAAATATGTCTCTCTTAAGATTATATTTTTTGTGTTTTAAATGTATAACCATAATATTCAAAGTTAATTTAATTCATTTTTCTTCACGATGTTTGTATATACATATTTATGTTACTAATACTTTTATTTGCCGCTATTTAAATGACATTTTGTCATCAGTTGTTAATATCAATGTAATAATTAGGTTTAAAAAAATTATTTTGTGCTAGCCGAAGAGTCTGGCGTCGACCGGATTTTACGCAGATTAAAGAGGCTTCATTCTGTGGAAACGGGGTTGTTATTTTGAAATTTCAGAACGTCAAGTAGGTTTTAGGGGTGAGAAAGGTTCATGGGGGGAAAGGGAGGGGGGCTGATTTTTCCTTTGAAATCTCGTGTAGACATTTATCGTTTTCCTGTTTTGAAGGTAAAGTATTCGAAAAATTTTTAAACTTGAAATAAAACCGTAGAATTATATAGAAAACAAACAAACAAACATGAACTCTACTTAATTCAGATAGTGTGTGGTTATTTAGTGGCAAAAATGTAATGTTTTCCATCGTAATAATATTCCTGCTTCATTCCGCTTTAACGCGAACAACATTAAAAAGTTTTTTCTCTATCATGTAATGTCTGATAACAACCCAAGATTTACCTGACGCGTTTTCGTGATAAATGTAGGCATTTTGTTGGGTCACAAAAAAACGGGTGGGACTTTTTCCGGGTAGAACGTTATTCCTGATATGCAGAGTTGTAAATTCAAGGAAGTAGGGAATGTAGGTTTGCTTCCAGGTGACATATACAGGATACAGGGTAATATTTCACGTCATGGGACTTCGTGACGCTGGAAAATATACATACAGTCACGTATTTGCCTTTAAAAGTTTTTTTATCGTACCTTATCATTTCTCGCTTGACGCCCAGACTGAATGCCGAGGACGTTACGCTAGTTCAACATTGAATAATCTTCTAATGCGGTGAACAAGACTTCAATTCAAATGAAGTAGTAAATTATAAAGAATATATCTGAATTATTTATGATTAAAAATATATTTACTTTTATAGTAGTTGATATTGGGAGAAAACGAGCAATATTTTTCTCTTTAAGTGTATTAATGAGAGAAATAAAAGAAACGAATGTTTATGATCATATTGTTTTTGACGAACAATGTTTGCAAAAATTAAAGCCTGTGATAGCAGTCACCCTAAATTCAAAATAACAGCCTGTACGACGAGCGATACTGCCCTCCGCATGGTAATCCCCTCTCTCCCCTTCACCATGGGCTTCTCAACTTACGAAAACCGGAAAGCACCCAACACCCAACTACCCACTCTATGGTTGCTCTCAGTGTTTACAGTTTCTAAAGCACACGGCAGATGTCCTACATATTATTTATAGTTATTCGTTTCGTTTTTCCCACGCTATCACAGGCAATGTTAATTATCACATTTTTAACCATGTTTATAGTGAGGGGATACACAAAAACTAAATAACCAAATTTTTCATGATCTTACACACGTACACAAATTTCTAGCACCTTTTGAGGATTTGTGTCAAAATTTGTGGTGAAAGCATAAATTATATTTTGAACTAAACTAATTACATCGATTCGTCAAAGAATATAATCGCTTTTCTTTTTCATGTTAGCGATTTAAATTTTGTTTTGGATGCTAACATCATTGCTCTACAGTTACCTGCAGGGCAAAATTTAGCTTTTTATATCAAAATTGCGTAAAATATCACGACACTCGTAAGCTGCAAACATATGTGCCTTTTAAATTGACACAATTATAATGCAGACATTAGTTATAGAGCACACTTTTACGGTTCTCTCTACATTTAAAACACGAAACAGTAAAGGGCAATCGGTCCCCGTTATATTAATTTTTTCTATGATCTACCCTACCCATCATAACTACCCATCATAATCTCGGCCATGATAAGCCAAGAATAATTCATTCACAAGCATTTATACCTGGTCACAGTTTGGCGTACATGAAGAGACTTAAGTTTGAACCAACCGGGAGAAAATAGTCTAGTGTAGAAGATATCAGGATTTTACAGCCATTATCCAATAAATAGAGACAATATTGTTTGGTTTTCTAAAACAGGAGATTTTTATGAACTCTGTTTATTAAAAAATATAGCATTTTAAGGAACAGATACGATACTTAAACTTTCCATGATAATAATTTATCCAAAACAGTGTCATTTGGACTGAATAATGATGCAATTTTACAATAATGATTTGTAATAAGCATGTCCAACTTTTTGGAACAAATAAAATGAAATTGTTAAATATTTATGTGCTTGGAAAAATTATCTAAGGTCTTAATGTAATAATGAGTAAATAACTAATAACAGTTGCAAGATTTAAAAATTAAACTTTTTAAATATTTTTTTATTAAATTATGGTAAAAACTTAATGATAAATAAATTTATTTCGAAGAAAACTTAAAAAAATTAGGTATTTAATATTTGAGTTAAGTTTTGATTGAAAATACTGAATATTTTCATGATATTAATTGCAATTCTGTGTTTTGTGGTGTATTAACTTGAATTTAGATGTAATGCCTATGTGGTATATGCACATTATTTTCCCCATATAATTTTGTCCCTAATAATAAACTATCTTGGCTGAGATCAGTTAATTTTCCAACCCTAATGATGCATGCTGCAATGGAGAATGAAACGTCTGTAATATCTAACATTTCGCTATGAAAGCTTAGAAATTTAAACATAGTTGAGTATTTTACTCGGGCGTAAATATTCCATCAGCATACAGAAACTAGTTAGAATTTATTTCAGAAAATTCTTAATTGTTACCCGGCATTTCAAAATTCTTAAATTTGTGAGCATTTTGACAGTAAAGCCACATAAAACGAGTTTTCTTGATGTAAATGCAAACAATGTCATGAAGTAGCCAGCAGCATTGCAGTCAAACCTAAAAAGGTTTTAGTACAGTTTTCCAGTTGGTTCTTCTTATTTCTAGAAACAAAAAAAATGTAAAAATATGTAACGTTGACCATTAATTATGCAATAAAAAATGCTATGTATATATTTTTCATTTCGTGAAAGTTAAAATGTAAATAAAAATATATGACATAAAACGGGAATCACCCCCTTAAGAATATGCTAAAGGCGAATGGGTAGTTCTGTTTCCGTATTTCTTTTTTTAATATTGTATTTCTTGGAGAGTGGAAAGGGCTTAAAACGGGTGATTTCAGATGATACATTTTAGACATCAAACACCCGGTAAAGAATCTTGAAAGCACTCAAGTGCCGTGCGTTACATCTTTATCTTCTTTTGTTCGCCACACACATTGTCATGGTTGCCGCTGAAACGCCACGTTTGCGCTGTGCACGACGAAAAGACTGCGCCAGTCCACACACACTTGCGCTCCATCAGTCCAGCTCCGAGTTCGGACCGGCGAGACGATGTTCCCACGCACGGGCGTTTCGGACTGGGGGGTTCTTGAGCCAGGGACGTCGGAACAGGAGGGGGGGGGGGGGCAGCAGGGGCGAGTCGCCCCCGTGCTGTTATGCATGCGGGGGAGGGGGGGGGGGGCGAGAGCAGAATTTCGCCCCCCTCCTTTTCCCTGAATATATGTTTGTTCCTAGCAGTATTTTCCTCAACCAGTAGTTACAAACGTTGCATTGGTGATCACATTGATTAGAAAATCAAATTTATGATTGTCAATATACTGTAAAATGATTGCAAATTCCTAGATGGTTTTTTATTTTAATTGTACTACATCTACTGTCAGAGTAGTATTTAATACATACTACGTCATCAAATTCTTGGAATGGTATATTTAATATTTTGTTCGGAAACTCATTAAATAGCACAATTTTGCATCTAAAATTCCAAATTTTTCCGGGGGAGGGCCCCCCGGACCCCCCACTCTAGGACTGAGGTAAGTGTGACACATCTTATCGCCCCCCCCCCCCCTACCCCACCAACGGTCCGAGTTGATGGGAAGTCCATCGGTCCACCGTCCTTGCTCGTACAGTTTGAACTGTTCAAGTTGGTAAGACCGGACTGATCGTGTGTGGTCGCCTTCAGGGGCGGTGATTGGTGGAGTCGTCGAGAGAAGGCGCTCGCCCGACCCGGAGGCCGCTGCGAGGCCATACCACGTGCTTCGCGGCCCGGTTACGCGGGGGTCGATAGCACCGGGTTGGCGCGAAGTTTAGGGCCGGCTCTACGAGCACCCCGGCCGCGGCGTGAAGAGGGGGGGGGGGGAGCCTGCTACCCTGCAGGTGACTCCGGGAAGGGGGGGCCGCGTTACGAATGGGCGTCCCAGGGAGTGTCTCGGGAGAGGGGCGCCACAAGGAGCTCACTCCGGCGGGGTCGAAGCCCACCGTAGGCCCAGGCAGGATCGATCCGCGCCTCGAGTGCAGCGGCTATCGACTAGCTCGTTCGAGTCGCCTCACGTTGGCGGCACTGCAGAGAGCGAGAGCGAGACGCGAGCAGCCCTATTAGCAGGGGCGCAACAACTAAATTTCCAAAGGGGGGTGGGGGGGGGGGGCAATATACCTTTTTACAAAGAATCATCGATCCCCTCTATTGAAGCAGGGGGTCCGGGAAAATTTGTATTTCAAGGTGTAAAATGGTGCTATTTAAGCAGTTTTACTATCTAAAAGTTGATTACACAGCACTTTCTTTGCCCCCGTTCGCCCCCACTTCAAGGTTTCAGAAGGGGGGGGGGGTAAAATACCTTTGCCCCTCCCCCCCTGTTGTTGCGCCTCTGCCTATTAGCGCCGTTCATTTCTAAACCTACTATTCGACTGTGTCACTTCACGTTCACTGGGTCGAGCAAGGCCTAATCGTAAATATTAATTTCGCTTTGAAAAAATAAGTAATTGATGCCACGTATTATACTAGTGAACTATAGTAATGTCAATTATTATGTAAACGAGAAAGAGATGCGGACAAAGTCTTCATAAAAACTTTAAACACATATATTTAATTTTATTTATGGACATTTCGGAAATAACTTTTATAGTTTCCGGTCAAATTGATCAGGCAAATGAATTAAGCTACAAATAACTCAATCAAAGACAAAATAACATTTCTGGAATCAGATGTTTCACAATGCTGACATGTAGGTATCGTACTTTATATTGAGCAGTGTGCTTCAGTTAGTTATTTAAAAATAATTTATTTTTGGCTTCAGTAGGTCATATTGCAGACTGACGAATTAGTTTGCATCGAAGAAAGTATTTCTCCTTGAATTTCATATACAAATTATGTTTGATTATTTTGGGTAAAGTAACATAACTACCGACAAAATTACTATTTTTTTCTTTATTCTTAATAGTTAGGCAATGTGATTAAGAAAAATGAATTCATATACATTTTTGCAAGCAGTCTAAATTAAAAATATGTGATGCAGTTATGCCCAGAATGGTCTAACGATGACGGAAACTCACAAGTTAAAACGGGCTCCGAACCTCCGGATAGCCAATTCAATGTTCTTACGCTGGTGCCACAGATAGCTGTCGCTCCCATAAAATTCCCAAATCAACTATTCACCTGTGTTTTAGACTTCTCACTTTCGTTTAACAAATGCTCAGAGCGCAGAAAAGTTATTTTGTTTTAATGAATTCTTTTGTTATTTTCATTCGCTAAAGCAAGTCTTCTCCCTTACCACTCCAGGCAAAGGAACAAAACAGAAACCAGAGTTTTTGTCTTCATTTTAATTACAGCATTGTGAAGAAGTGTAGGGCAGTGCATTGCGCGCTATTCATCTCACGTTTCCTAACAACCCATTTGAAAACTAAAATGAAGGTACATAACCCTCAGTAAACGTGTTCCTACTTTGTCTTTTATGTGTGTTTTAACCGTTACTGTGCGTAATTAAGAGTGAATTAGGCCATACATTTATGCTGTAAGTTGTTACTGAACGGTTAAATAACTGTAATAATAATGTAGGAAAAACAGGATGCAGCAACTCTAAAAGTAGTTTCAGCCGCATAAATGTATTAATTTGTAATATTTATAAATATTAACTATATTGACCCTAGTATTGCCTTAATACTCATTTATATCGGACTCGTGCAAAAATCTAAATAAAATTGTTATATACAGAAACGTTTGTAAGACTAGATGGCATTCCTTAAATAATAGCATGCTCCCAGATACTTAATGCTGATGGTGCACCTCGACTGTGGTTAGTAATTATTACAAATAGAGCCAAAATAACTGAAAATTCAAATCAAATCTTATATCTTATTGACCAGTTGGATTAATAATGTGAGAATTAGAAAATGGGGTGGTACAAATTCATCGCATGTCAGTGTAAAACAACTGTTAAAAAACTTGTATTCACTTATTCAAAAACTGTTTTCACGCGAAAGAAAATTTTGTAACAATCGTGAATTATTTTGTAAATAATTCACTCTCACAAACATAGCCACAACAATATAACAATGTTATAACCCAAAAATATGTTTATTAGTGACTACACCAAACCTCGATAAAGATTTGTTTTCCTGAACAATATGAGATTCAAGCTAGTATTATGTTGTAGGAAGTATTTTCTTGACCCAACTAAACGGTTTTGTCACTCAACTGTATATTTGCTAGGCGTACAAAATCAATTTTGTCACACATAAAACTTGGCCAGCCCAACAAAATATTTTGTTACAGCAACTAATTATTTGTTACGCCATATACAAACAAATATTAATCGTAGGTATAAAAAAATATTTTCTCTGTGCGTTTTTTGTCACTAAAAAATTAATCTGGTACCATACAACATTTGCATAATAGTATAGCTCCAAAATAGCTGGTATTTTTACAAGTGAAGATAGATTCAATCTTTTGGCATTTATAATGTAATGTGCACGGTCATCGACGAATCTAAGGCTTTTAGATATTTCCTACATGGTTAATACGGACAATGTAGTTGGAACAAATGCAGCGTAAATATCACGCATCCTGGAAAGAGCCTTCGGTCGTGGTTCGGCAAGCTCCTCCCCTTGACCAATCCAAGTGGAGCGCCTGAGCTGATTGGTCGTGGCTGCCAAGGTTGCCGTAGGCTCTACTCCTCTTCGCGGTGGTTGGGGCGGTTGAGCTGCGCCCCTGAAACTCTTTCTATTATGCGCGGCTTGTATGTACTACACTTCCCCCCCCCCCAACCCGGGAGAGTTTTTTTTATAGAGCTTTCAGGATTCGCCGTTGGAAGCGCTGCTCTCCATGTCTCGTGTGTTTTACACCGCGGACGTCCGCAAATATTGACAGGTCTTACAGGCGGACCAACGCGCTCTCTCCTTAAAAAAGAAGAAAGAAAGATGGAGTAGTGATACTGCGCGCTTGAACCTTGCGTTGAGGGAACCTCTCCCCGGAACATCTCTCGTAAACTGCTGACGCTGAAATAGAAACTTTAAAACATTTTTGCGTAATATTTTGACGAAATAAATTTGGTTAAATGTCCGACCTACGTATGTATGAAGCTTGAAAATTAATTTCCGCATACTTGCGCATTTGTGTCGTCCTAATCGAACCAAAAATATAATAACCAGCTATAAATTAAATATTTTATGCCCTGTAGTTTAAAGTTATTTTAAGTGTCTGATGACAGTATTGTTTATACTAATGTCTGTACGTATAACCAAAGAGTAGTTATTGGTATAACCATGCAGCCTATTTTTCGCCGAACAAGTTTTTAAGTGATTTCAATTTTAGGTTTTAAATTATTTTTAAACTTCTAAATGATAGGAAAATAACATATTCGACGAACACAATGCAGTAAATCTGTGTAATGAATCGTTGGGGCATTTATTTTTTGCGAAAAAAAATCTGATTGCTCATTAGACTGTAATTAGGTATACCCGCACCAGCCGATATGGCGCGTTTGCTTCCGCACTGGATGGTTATGACTGGTGTGCTGACAGCAGACCTGTGCATGAAATAACTCCAGCTAACCACGAAACACATAGGTATTAATGCTACAAAGGTTTAAAACATATTTGGTCGGTCCGTAGATCTTTTCTCGAAAAATGCACGGCCCTACGAATCAGTCGTGGTATATGTGTAGGAACCATCCCAGAAATTTCCTTAAATGATCTAAGTAACCACGACAAACTGAAGTATGGGTGGATAACGTGGGATACGATCCCGTGTCCTTCCCACTGCGGTACCACTGTGGTATCACTGCGGTACCTGTTTAAGTTCATCCTTGGGTCTATCTGTTTGACTCCAGCTGATTTAGGCTTGTTCTCTGTGGGTTTATTTTTTAATTTTTAATTTGCGCTCTTGAATATTTTTTTCTATGACAAACAGTGCAAAACTGCAATGGCGTATGTCCAAAAATGGTATTAAATTATAATTCCCGATTGCATTAATCATTTAAAGAGCTGTTATACAATGTTGTACCATTTCACCTCTTCGACTGGTCCCTGTAATTGCTTCAGTTTTGTTTTCAGATGTGAAATATGGATCAGTCCTTCCCACTCTAGCAACATCCAATGCAGCGTTTAAAAAAGTGGTTTCATCCAACTTTATCTTAAAAAAATTCATTATTGACTATTTATTTAAAATATGTAAACTATCTTATCATACTAAGTGTAGTGGTATTTTAAAGAAAAAAGCACAAGGATGATGATTTGAAATGATAAAAATTTGAGTTATTTTGCGTTAAGTTTTAGTTTTTTTTAAAAATTTAATATTGAGTAATGACTGATTTCAGCTTACCTCCATGGCACAGTAGGTTATAGCGCTAACTTCAGTGCGAGATATTCTAGGTTCGAAATCCGGGTAAGGCATGGATGTTCTATTATTTATAGTTTATCTTGTAATCCCATAACCATTAAACCCACTTGTTTAAAAGCCAGAGTGTAAACGTGATGCAGTTCACGAATAAAGAATTGTAAAATTTTTGCACCTCCTCCTTTAAAGAAGAATGAATATAGCCACGAATTGAAATTTTCAGTGGAAGCCAAGAACCTGCGCGGATTAGGAAAGCCGTGAATAAAATTACCCGAACGAGATTCGTGCTCACTTAGTATTTGGTTTCCCCTGGCATCGACATTCGACACGGTCATCCGCTGAAACTGAAGCATCACAGCTATTCTGTTCATCAAGCGAGGCAGTAGTCAAAGAAGCCGATGATCGCGGACAACAAAGTCTGCAGTTTTTGGCGTGCCCATCGTTACGAAGAACGCTGGTCACAAATTATCCAGGGATCTTCATATATTTATCGTATTCTTCGTAAATTTACGGGTCCACTTACTTTGAACATGAACCCAAAAGATTAATTTTATTATTTAATGAAAACATTCAAAAACTTACAAAGACCCAATTAAAAAAACACACTTATTTCACCCACAAGCGTATTTACCCTAAAAAAATTGTCTATCACTGAATTTTCATACAAAGACACCTGTGGTCATAATTACTTGAAATCTATTGCTGTTTATGAATGTTATTTTTAAATATATTAGCATACGTTTTTGAGATTACATTACAGTGCGCTGTTGGATATGTACTAGCTGTACTACTAGCCATTTTTCCCTCTTGACAGTCAAGGCCCGTCCACAACAGTCCCAACCTGTGGGGAGTCTGTGTCCTTATCCTAGTTGTGGGAGTTCAATAATATTTATTCGGGAGTTTAAATACGGCGTAGCGTCTGTCATCTGAAATTGCGAAGAACTCTTCGTTTATTTGTAGGGACAGGGAAAAATTCGCGGTCACAATGCCCTCTAGGATATACTCCACAATCCTATGTGCACTCGGGCAAAAGCCACCTGCTCATTGGCTGCTGACTGGTAAGACCTGATAACTAAAGTGGTGCTGGTCATTTGATTCTTGTATTGCTGAAGGTTTTTCATTGGCTCAGAGTCCTTCAGTTGAATTGCGGTCGAATAACTGAACCAGTACGAACGTAAAAGTTTTTCGATTCTACCATGACGCGAAATAAATCCGCAAATTTTTTCCGGTCTCTATTTATTTGAGGTTGGTTCTTCGTCGAAATGTAGGTGAATTCGCAGTGATTTGTAAGTAGAGACCTGTAAAATTCGCGGATTCATTTCGCGATAGGATAGAGTCGAAATACTTTTGACATTATTTTGCTTCAGTGATTGGGCCACAGTTTATCTGAAGGACCCTGGGCCAATGAAAGATCTTTAACAGAAGAGTTAGCGAATCACGATCATTCCAGTCAACAGGTTTTTACGAGTCGGTAACCAATCAGCAGATGTAATTCGCACGAGTGCGTAGAGGATCACGGAGTCTATCCTTTAGGGATTTGAAATCGCGAATTTTTTTCCGGTCTCTATTTGCAAGAGTGTAGAACGAGCGAACGGACGTTTTCACGTCGGAGGAGGATGAGACTGTCTGTGGAGGAATGCTGCTCGAGGGGGGCCCAGTGTCGGAGGGTCTGAGCGGGGTTCCTCCGCGGGACCTTTGAATATATATACCTACTGTATAGAAGTCGCCAGCCCAGGTTAAAATTTCTAATACGGTTTTGAGGTAGTTGGTTAATTCACCGCCGCAATCGCCACCATCTCTAGGGCATCGACTTGTGGTGGTCCCTAGCGGACAAGTTTTGAACTCTTCAAACACCCCTTCCCCCTCCCGTTGAACGACCTTGAGCTGCAGTGAATGATGGGTGGGGGGTGCGGGGAATGACAGCGGGCGACAGTGCTGCGCTCTAACGTGTAAATAACAACTTAGACGATACAGGGCGTTACGGCAGCGCACTGCAGCGGTGAAGTTCCCAAGCTGCTCATCATACGCTTCTGAAAAACGTAGAGTAAATCCTATCCACTCGCGACTTCTATACAGTATATATATATTCAAAGGCGGGACCCTGGTCGGGGGAGCGGCCCCCCGCGGGAGGCTCGTTCACGCACCGTCTCGCCGCGGAGGGCGAAGAGAAGCTCTGCTGTGTCCGGAGAGGGCAGCTCGTTCCGCGCGGTCGCCACTGAATCCCATCACCGAAGTCCGCTGCCATCCGGAGCGGAAGACCCATCGCCCCGATTGGAACGCCGCGCCGTCCGAAGGAAAATTTATTCCGGGACCTCGCTGCAGTTATCTATGGGGGGTCGCACCACACCACACACTGCGCTTTACGGTTTCGGTTTCCTCCAGAAAGTTCCATCGTTCCCTTTGCTGAATATATTCAGCTCCGCGTCGCATATATTTGTTTAAACCGCCCGCAATGAAACCCATTTAAGGTCCGCCCCCCCCCCCCCCCCCGGCTCACCCGGGTTCACACACACGGTGCGCAGAACTTCAGAAGAAACCACGCAATTGAAAACTGCTCGAGATATCAGAGTGGGGTCTGATTACAGAAAGCATTTAAATCTATTGTATTCATTCATTCACGTATAATTTTATTACTTATTAATTTATCATTCTCGTTCATTTGAATTGTTATTATTGATGCATTTCTTAAAAACTTTTTTAAATTAATTAGCAAATTAATAAATAAATTACAAATATAAGAATAAGCTAGTGAAATTGAAATAATTAAAAAAAAAATGAATGTTTGAATGAATGAAATAATATTAATGAACATATTTCATTAATTATTTTTTTGATTATTTCATTTTTAGGTCATTACTTTATTTGTAATTTATTAATTAATTTTTTAATTAATTTAATCACCTCTATTTTTTTTAATTCAACCACGAGTTATCATCAATAAGCAAACCGTCATGTCATTTTAGATCTTTTCTGTGTGCCGTTTGTTCATGAGTTTTTGTCATATTATAGTGTTCTCAGTCACCCGGATCGATGAGATATCTTTTGAAATAATCAGTTGTTAATTTCGTTCCACAACCGATAGTTTTGCTGACCTTTATTACATTTTGGTTGCCTCTTCATTTATAAATGTTTCGATATTACGAATGAACGGAATCTCTTGTCCTTTGCTTACAAAATAAATCTATTTGAGAATTCTCAAAATTATTGAGTACCGGCTCGCGTGTTCGGAGTACGAGGACGGTTCAGTTCAAATAATTGTCAAACGGGACAACTTGACGGACGTTGTCATCGATATTTAGTCGTGTAATCCCTTGGAGAACTTAAAACTCTGGTGCTGAATGCTTTTAAAATTGTATATGTATATATATATATATATATATATATATATATATATATAGATTTACCGTTAATAAAACGTTGTGTTAGTTTGAAACCTATGACAGTTAATACAAAACAGCTAATTAATTTTAATTATTCTATAGTATAAGCCAGTTGAAAAGGTTTATCCTTGCTGTTAAACTAAATTATATCTAAATTAAAACTAATAATCCTTTTTTTGGCTAAGTATTATATTTTTTTATTTAAAAAAATTACATAATATTTACGGTTGTATAAAAATTTGATGGTCATTTTGTATATCAGGTTGTAAACTTACTAGTACATGGCGCAGGCATGTATTGGTGACAGATAAAAGTACGCAAGAAAGGCATAGTGACACATTCACAGGAATGCTAATGGCGAGACAATGCGGCGTGTGCAGGTTTATTATCCCCGAGTGCTGAGCGCAGCTGCCGGCGCGGTGTCTGTGAGTGGACTGTGCCGCGAGGTGAGCTTCCATGGGCGAGAGGGCGGCCGAAGTAGTTGGAAACTCGCGGTTCGCTCTCGACGACACCTTCGGGAGACCACGGCGAGGGCTTATCTCTCGCGCCCTGACCCCGCCCTGCCGACTACCTCGTGGGGGGGGGGGGGGGGGGATGCGTCGAACTGGTGGACGTAAATGTTCGCGACACCCGGGCGGCGACTTTTCCGGAGGCACCTGCCGTTCCGTTCGCTGCCGTTTGCGCCACGAGTGTTCAGGCGCGCATCTCTCGGGCCGTTGGCTGGTCCGATCATCGTTCCACCTCGGTGTGAGCGATGAGCGCCAATCATCGGTAGAGCCACGGAAATTTCACGGATTCATTTAGTCGCAAGATAGAATGCAAACCTTCACACTCTCGCACTGTGTTCATGATTGGACCGCAGTTATCTGTACACGCCCCTTGACGACCGTGAGCCAACGATGTCCAGCTAGGAGAGAAGCAAGCGAATCAGGTAGTGCCAAATAACAAGGATAAAAATGTTCTCGCTAAGAAATCAACCAAAGGGATAGTAAACATGGGTCGAGCACACCTATAACTTTGAATTCTATCCTGAGGCCAGAAGAATCCGCGAAATTTCCGGGACTCTAATCATCGGGAACTCAGATGTGAATCGACTCTCGGATCTGTTCATATCATTGGTCTCGGATCGACACTGCTCCAGCAGACATGGCCGGCATTTTAGAGGGACTCTATATGTTAATTAAATCAGACGTAACTATTAGAGTAATATGTTAAAAAAAATTTGCAGAATATACATAACGCACGTATCAAAAATGTTACTTATTCCAGTGGCACAACCTCTTCTCACGCGAAATACCCATATTTTAAAAGTATGAAATGCTTGTTATTTTAGTTTGATGTTTAATATTTTATTTCAGCATAATTAATTTCCACATAAAAAAAGTTTTTTTAAGTCAAATACTGTTTCGTTTTGTATAATACCAGCACCTATGTGTTTTCAGTTGCTATTAAAATTCAAAAGATAAGGCAGTGACTACATATGCTGCTATATTGTGGTAATCGCATTAACAATTTGTTAGCCGAGTCACAATCGATTGTAGGAAATGATGTCCTTACAACCCACCAATGAAATTTCACCTAAAATTTCTTCGACACTACTGCTCCCTGTTGTTGCAGATTGGAGATGTGTGAACTATAGTTCACGCAAGCCAAGATCTTGTGGTCCCAGTATGTGTTGGGCGCAACGTTTAGAAGAATGATCCATGCATCATTTTTGGAGCTAAGTTCATTGGTTGGCCGATCGAAGAGCGGAGTTTGAGCAAGTGACCATAAGGCCCGTTCCACAATGGCACTTAAACAGAGACGGATTTCCCGGAACATTTAACTATCGCGTCTCGTCTGCTTCCACAACGCACGGAAACGTAACGAATGGCAACCAATGAGATAGCACTTCAATGTTACGAAATGTCAAGTTAATTAAAAAAATATTATTCTTCGATCTTATAGCCAGGACAAAATCTACATATATAATAATAAACCGTAAGTAATAATAGAACACTAGATCTTTTTGTACCTGAAACTTAGAACATAGGTAAACAAACATGGCTACCACCGCGGTAATTAACTCGGCTTCTATTGGTCGCACGCAGAAACGTAACCGGAAGAGCTCAGCATTGCCGAGCTAATCCGTACGGGTCCGTCTACGTCTGCGTGCTATTGTAGAAACTATGTACCGTGACATTTGTCTCCGTGTACGTAATTCGTCTCCGTTCACGTGTCATTGCAGAACGGGCCTTAGAGGTTCGCTGTTAGTTGGTTCGTGGTCAGATAAGATATGGAATCGCTGACCAGATCTGTTCTCAACTGGAATGGGTTTATGTTACATGCAGGGATAGTCCAGGTTACTTTTCGTATGGCAGTTCACAGATTTGCTCTTTATAAGTATTTTTAATTCTTTGTATTAGCTTGATCTGTATAAAATGTAAGAAGAAGCTAAAAGCCTCAAGCAACCGCTTGCGGTTTTGGCAACGTCCGTCACGTTTTCCGCACGTAAAAATCTGGTGAGAACCACCGAGGATCAACCATAATCGCTCGAAGGAAGGACGTTATACTAGCATCGTGGATTACAACATGGCCGATTGCAAAATAGTTGCTAACTTGCTCGACAATTTCTCATAATTTTTGAAAATAATTTTATTTTTATTTAAAAAAAAAATGCAAGTATTCATGCACCGATTCCAGACATGTGATTAATCTTGTTATTTTAAGTTCACACGTTGCGGGCTGCAATATTGCCTGTCCATTGAATTCAGTCATCCGTGAAGGCAGTTAATTAAACTAGTCGAACGTTCTTTTTTACTGAGGATACAGTTGAAAAACCCGTATCAGGCTAGAAGAAATACTCAGGAATTCGGAGAACCAGTGAAATTAAAAAAAAAAAGTTTTATAATTCCACGTAGCAGTATGTATTAAAAAATTATTTTGAAACTACACGTTACACCCAGTAGCTTGATGTCGCTTTAGAAGTTTATATGGAAAAAACATGGCGCCCAAAGCAATACATTTACACCAATCTTTCTAATCGTTATGCTTCCCATAACCCTATAGTCATTACAAAATTTTCATTATGCTCTGAATACATCATCGCCTCTATTCAGCGTACCAGTCGGTAAAGAAGTTTCACGTAAAAAAGTTGTACTATGACAAAAAAAAATCAGCTGTCAAACATTTCCTTTGTAATTCTACAAGAAACATTTTTATTATATCGCTTTAAAATATTTGAAGCTGATTATTTATTTGTGCAAGCAATCATTAACTGTAAATCCGTGTTAATCATAAACACGATGTGCAATTTTTAACATAAATACGTCTTATAAATCGTGATCAAAATTTTAACAGTGGAATTTAACGAAAAAAAAGGATGAATTTTTAAATTTTATAAAATATAAACTCGACTAGTATACACACGCGCGTAGGGTAAGTGTTTATGTAGGAACCATTATAAACCTTTTTTTGTATTGTAGTTCGATTCCGGGTGACTCAGATACTTTGGGTGCAAATATGACAAACGCGTTAACCAATTAGAATAAAATAAAATTAGTTCTGTTCAGTAAATATTGAGCCATTTAAACCACGCACGAAAAGTTTCAAAACAAAATATTTTTTAGATGCAACAACTGTGAGATGAAATGATAAAGAATAGTGCGTAAAAAGCACTGTGTGGAGGTGTGTGGCAAATTCACATAATTAAAATTGAAAGAAACGACGATACGAAAAAAAAAAACGGCTTGTGACGATTCCAAAAAGGTGCTCATCCCCCAGTGAATGGACCACACTCTGCAGGGATAAGGAGAAAGCCAAGATGGCGGTCTTCACTCGGCCTAGAACGAGTGCAGGCATTACCGGTGGTAATTAGTAGTGACCCAGTACAATGAGATTATAAACTGTTTGATTGGCACTACAATTTTTTGAAGTTACATTTCTTTAAGGCGCGTTATAAAAAAAAATTATGAGTGAGAAATTTTACGATGCACGCGCACCATGCAACAAAATTTTCACAGGATGATAAAAAGGCTATATAAATAAAAATTATATATGTGATTTTAAATATTATAATTTAGTGATTGGTATTTAATATCTATTGGATCATATAATAACAAAAAACATTTATATATTGTAATAATTAGTGACAGTTATTTTGTCTATATAATTTTTCAACTGTAATTATATAAGTGAGATTACGTTCCCGTTTGTATAATTTATTTGAATTATAAATTATTACGTTATTATTTAATAAATAATCTAAATTTATCAAGTAGAATAAATATTCAGAAAATGTGTTGATTTTCATTATTAATTCGAATTAATCTAGATTAGTTTAATAAATGAAATGATTAATTTTAAACACATGTTTATATTAATATTGAATACTAAGTATTTATTTCATTTTTTTATTTTGTTTAACTTTATACTTAACCAACCGTATTTATAATATCACTCCAGCCCTTTTATTATTTTATTTATATTAAATATTGGCACGCAAAATTAAAGTAAGTTTTTTCTATCATTCCAAGTAAGTTTAACTTCTAACGCACCTACGTAAATACACGAACCCATTTTTTTTTGTTTTAAACTTCTTATCTACACGACGTTTTCTCGTTAAAAACTAGCGGCGGTGTCTCCACACAGCATACCGCAATTATTTCTACTTGTAGGATCACGAGTAGGATTTTTTAAACTCTATTTTAATGATAGTATATTTTTTTTTGGAAAAATAAAGATTATGTACATAATCTTGTCCGGATCCAGCGACGCCGAGGAGCCTTCGAGCAACGGCGCGGATGTGACTGTACTTTTACAACAGATTCCGTAGGAAACCAGTTGCCAAGAAATAGCTTGTAATGCCACAAGAAAAATATTGTAACTTTGTTCAACACATGGCGGCTATGGTTATTTTTGCGTAGGTATATTAAATTCGGTTTTCGGGATAGTACTGGAAATTGGCGCATAATTTAAATCTCATCGATGTTTAATCAAAGCATATTTTTTTTTGAAAACCATGGAAAAGATAATCGAAAATTAAATAATTTGACTTCATTTTTTTTATTTATGTGAAAGCAATCAAGGAAACGGTTTCTCAAACAACTCTTAACTATTGTAGGTACTGGTACAAAGACAAAAATTAAATTCCCGGGTAAAAATCCGAACCCGGTATTACAGCGATTTTTTTTTTTTAGTGACATGGTATAATTTTACAAATATATGTAAATTTAAATGAACATTTCTATTCCATTTACATAATAAAATAGTAAAGTGCCAGAGCTGTCTGTTTCGAGCGGGAATTGAAAAGCTGGCGTGAGAGCGCGCGTTTGGCGTAGCCCGCGGCCGAAACCCCTTCATCGCTCGTGACACGTGCGAAAGTGTCGCCCGATGACCCGCGGCTTTTAGTGCGCTCTCGCGTGATTGCTGTTTTTTTTTGTTGCAACGCCCAGCTGCGAGATGAGCGACATTCAACACATTTGTTCGCTCGCGGACAAGCGCAGAGAGTGATCTCTGTGCCAGGTGCGGACGCACCACTTTCCGCAGCATCGTGCTTAATTGGTCGCAGGACAGTGTGATGTGAATACGCAACAATTCACTCTCCTCCAAAACTCTCTCGTTTTCCGCCAAAAAACATCTTGCTGCTCTCCCCGAGACTGCAGAAACAGTTGATCTGGAAACACACATACTTGGAATATCTTTGAAGTCATACTTCTTTAGGCGCGTTATGAAGAAAAAAAATATGATGGGAGTGAATTTTCACGACGCCCGCACACCATTAGACGAAAATTTTCACGTATGAAAAAAAAAAAAGGCTTCACAATATATGTGCTTTTAAATCTTATACTTAAGTGATTGATTTTGGATACTGGTTCATATAATTTAAAAAACAACGTTTAATTATTCTGAATATTAGTGATATAAACTGTTTTTATAAAAAATTTCATGTTTGTTTATGTAAGTGAGGTTATGTTCCTACATGTATAATTTATTTGCATTATCAATTATTTCATAGTTATTTAATACATAATTAAAATAATTAATTAAGTTATATTGTCATTATATTTTAATTATTAATTTAAAATAATCCTGGTTATTTTACTAAATTAAATAATTAATTTTACACACATGGTTATATTAATATTTAATACTAAGTATTAATTTGACTTTTTTAATTTGATTGAATTTTTTTCTTTACAAACGTATTTATAATATCACACTAGTCGTTTTATTATTTTATTTATATTAATTATTTGCATGCCAAATTTAAGCTAATTTTTTATTATGCCAAGTAAATATAACTTCTATCGCGCGTACATAAGTACACGCACCCTTTTCTTGATTAAAGAACTCGGTAGGAATTTTAAAAATAACAGCCTGATTTTGCAGACTCGTATGACTAATCCATAAATAGTAACACCTTCTACTGTTAATAATTTACAATTATTGTGAAAGCGTTATATTCTCCATCAGAACAGTTATTCCGTGCACTACTTGTATTTTTGCGCTGCTCACTTGAACATATTCATTTCAAATTGATTTCGGGCAATACAAGACACCGTCGTGAGCTTCAGAAATTGCGTTAATGCTAATATTTATGGACATGAGTTCCCTACAGCGCACTCTGTGAGTGAAAATGCGCTGCGATGACGCCATATCGACACATTTTCAGCACAGCGCTATGAAACCAACCTAAGTTCTGGGAAGGGGGGGTCGATTGGGGTAGGTTGGCAAGACCGTTTTCCTCCCCGTGGTCCACACCCCTGGCTGGTGTAGTGTTTTCGTCATACCGGCGATAATTACGTACTACAACATTAATGTACCTTCAGCACTGACGGTACAGACAGTATTGTCACTCTGTACTCGGCTTTTAAGGGGCTGAGATCTGATCGTTTCACGAATGCCTTCAGAAGCAGAGTTCATTTAAAGCGCATTAACTTTTGTGCTACCACTTCTAACATCCGAACATCCGAATGGCGTTCTTGCAGCTGCAGGCGAAACGAGGAGTTAAACAGTTGAACACAAGAAAGAATACTTCTCATCAAGGTAGCAGCATGAGCAAACCATCTGGCTCATATACGTAAGGAACGGTTTATTAATGCTTAGCCCAAATTGAACCAACAATGCAGGCCTATTTAGGTCTGCAGTGGTGAATGTTTAACACCTGGCTGGCTCTACATTTTACGAATTACAAATATATAACTTTATAGAGATTAGGCTTAGCTTCAATCATTACTTTTTTTTTTAAAATAACATTTTTTATTTCGTTAAAATATTTTGTTCAAAGCATCAGGCGAAAAGCTGGTTTTTCCTGAGCGGATTTTTTTTTTAACGGTCGTGTTGGATGTCTGTTCTCAATGCTACACAGGAACATGTAGTTTTTTTAAAAAATAATCCTATTTATTATACAAAGGGCGCATTGGGACGTGAACGAAAAATTTCAGCGTGGGGGAAAAATAAAATTCACTGCAGTGCTATCTCTAAAATACATAGCCGACATCACATTCATTTGTTCAGCGCTAAACAGATATAAGTACACCTTCCATTGAAATATATTTTTAAAAATAGCATGCAAGGAATTAAATAATATTCTTGAATACTTAAACTTGTATAAAATCGAATTTTGGTTTTAAACAAACTTACATGGGTATTAATATTTGATTGTGCTGATTCATACGTATTCCTTCCTAGAATAAAACATAACATAATTTTTCAGTCTATAAATAAACCTGGTTACAGCAGAAACATTTTGAGCAAATTATTACATGTTTTAACACTATTTGAGTTATAAAAAATTACTATGATTAAAAATTATGCAACTTCATTAAATATGTCCGAAATACCTTGCTTACGCATACTTCTACGATTCTAAAACTCTTGATTTACAAAATTTTCTTACGGTTTTCTTTCTATTATGTAGAGGCCAAACTAAAATCAAATTTATTTCCTAAATAAAACATTATACTTTATATGATATATAAAGATATGCAATTTTTTAATGGTGGAGCTCAAGTTTTATTAAATGCATGTGCGGGTCTGCATTATAAAAAAGCAGAATTATTAAAAAAATTATCATTAAAGAAATGCCACAAGTAGTTAAGTAATGTGTGTGTTTTTTAAGAGCAATGTACTCTATTTAATATAGCAATATAGAAATTTTTCGAAACTATTTTTTTAAAATTAATAGTTACATTACATTACCAGAGAACACAAGATCGTGTACAAAGCGATAAATAAATAAATACACGGCATGATTTTCACGGGCCTGTTCCCTGGTGTCATCTAATTATATGAAAAGGGCATAATTTGTTAAACTAAACATTTTAAAACAAAAAAAAAATGTTTTTGTCAACTTGTTTTGTTTTCCAGCAACAAATCTTTCTTGCTTTCGGAATGCCATGCTTTAAATGCTTTCAGATTTTACTGGAGCGGGTTTTGAACACGCTTTGTATTTTCATTACATTAAAGTAGTTACTCATTTCATAAATAAGCGTCTTTACTATTCCGCGGCAGTAGTTTAATATAATTTAATCAGTTCTATAAAACATTTAAAAAGAAAATTTAATGAACTAAAAAAATATAGGTATATATTTTTCTACTCCCTGTTTTTGATGAATTTCTCGCCTCATCCATATGCATAGATAACAATGATCACTTTCAAACGAAGGGGGAGAAAATATAAGATGGAATGGATGTCAAAGAAATGTCGGAACATTGTAAAATATTTTTGTACTTTTACAAGGAAAATCCTTGGAAACTTATTTGCCAACGATATCACTCTCTTTGTAAAAGTACAAAAAAAAATTACAGTAATAATTATCGGAGATTGTCGACCAAAGCATCCTCTTCTATTTATTCCTCTTTCCACCCGAGGTTCGCTACTAATTCTGCTACATGACCCTTGAAAAAAAATCTTTATAAATAAACATTGGAGAAGTATTTTTGTAAACATATATTATTAATTTTTTTTATTAAAATTTGATTTTGTCTGGCATGTTAAGTTTAGGGTTTATTAGTAGTTTAACAATTTTTATGACTGACTAATCCTCGACTAAGATCCTAAACACTACACAGAGTGAAAAAACCGTTAATTAAAAAAAAATATATATTTCTTGCCACGCGACGTTACACATTTTGCACACGCACAAGAATAATAGCAAACACAAAAAATATTCACTGAACGTCATGCGAAGCCAGCAGTCGCGGAGACGTGTACTCGGCGTTAACTATGATTCCCTCCAGTTCCGGACGGAAAAGCTCCGACCAGAGATGGTACTCTCTCCGGAGACGTTATTCCTCAAAGTGAGGATCTCGGGTGCGGGGTAATGGAGTTTTCCCTCGCCAGGCGAGCTGCCGATGCAAATGAGGAAGAGCCCTTGTCGCGACCACGAGTGCCGCCTCTGCGCTGCTCTGTTCTTCCTGCAGTCGCGGGGAAAACTCGGGCTAATTAGCTCCGGCGCAGACTGACGCCTCGAGACTCGGTCGTAACTGGGTTGTCGAGGAGGCAGCAGGTTTTGGGGCGCCCGGCGACAAATGGCCCGAGTTAAATTGAATCTCCTCTGCCCCGAGAACGGGGCGTGGTTTGAGAAGGTCTGGGCGGAGAAAAGAAATTTCAGCGCGGCGGTTAAAAGAGAATTGTGGAGTGAAGAGGCGCGGATGTAGATTTTTCTTCTCGTCCTCCTCCTTCCTGAGGTATTTTCTTTGTAGCCCGAGATAAAAAAAAATTATAAGAAAAGTAGAGAGCTGTTTAATTAATAAAATATTATTAAAATGTTATTAAGTAAATTTTTAGATAATGTATTCCAATTTCTCGATAAGAATTACTGAATTTAAAAATGGAGGACATTTCAAAATGGCGGAGTTAATTGTTTTATAAAAGTTTTATTAAAATGATATTTAGTAAATAGTTTATATAAATTATTTTTTTTTTCCGATTTATTGGTTGCTGAATTTAAAGATCGCGGACATAATAAATATGGCGGAATCTGTTTTTATAAAAGATTTGTTATAATAATATTAAGTAATTTTTTTTATAATAATTTTAATTTTTCCTGTTCTTTTTTGATAATAATAACAGATTTTCAAGATGACGGGAAAAATTCAAAATATTGGAATATGTAACAGATAAATTAATTTATTATCATCATAACTGAACAAGTGTAAAAAATTTCATCTCTCTAGTACAAACGGAAGTGGCTTGCAAGATTTGAACTAAACAGACAAACAAACATGTGAAGTTAAATAAAATCTTGTAAGAATGAATATTACTTCAAAATGGTTTCCGTGTGATGCTGAGGTAAACAAAATGTCATTTGTAAATAACTATCAAGATTTTGACTACTGTTTCAAATAATTAGTAGCAAAGCGACCGAGGCAGAAGAGCTTTTTTATTTGGTTAAGTTAAATATTTTGGAGAAAGTTGAGCTATTTTGTATTAACTGCTTTTAAGGAACAGTGATGCAAAATTTTTTACATATAGCTATTAAATAAAAATAATTAAGTTCAGGGTCAAGTTAAAAACGAATCTAATGACTATAGAAGTTGCTTGTTAAAATACAGTTTCATGTGTTACAAGTTGTTAGAATTTTATTTGCTTTTTTATAGTAAAAGTTAGGAAATAAATTTTGAAGACCTCATTTTGAGTCCTACCGCCAGGAGGATCATTTTTTTTAAAGAGATAATTGCTGCTCGTGTAAGTTTTAAAGAATAATACGTTTGTGGATTTTAGTAAATTTTTATGATAGTAAAAATATTTTCAGCTTTATGTACAGCGAATAGTTATTTACTTTTGGTTGCCTCGGCTCGATTGTTTGATATAAAAACTTGGCTGAGAACGCCAATCTCAAGCTGACCTGAATATTTATAAATATCTCATTTTAACTGTCTTTTTCCGCCTCCAAACGCATTGCCTCTTCCTGTTTGTACACCAGCCAAGGCTAAACGTCTGTCCCAGGTTAAGCCCAGTGATTCTGGTGTGGTTTAAGACGTTGATGTTGTGAGAGCATTTAAAGAGTAAAATGTATATTCAAGAAATCTCCCAGCAGCCGAAATTGAAGCTGGTTCAAACAATTTTCATACGAATGATTGAAAATATTTTGTATAATTAATTTTATAAAATTTTACATGGATTGGCATTTTCTGACAAATTTTCAACATATTATAAAAAGTCTTATAATTCTTAACGATTTACTAAGAAGTGTAGTACTTATATTTGTAGTAGCTGAGATGTATTATATTATACAGCTTTATTTATTAAACTAAATAGTTAAGTGTTAATAATATGCTTATGGAAACTTACGTATTTATTAGCGAATATAAAATAGGTAAGCGGGGGATTCCCATTGCACACGAGTATCTGGAAACAATTACCTTTTTTTGAGGTATTGGATACTCATCCGTGTACCAATTTGTCTAACAAGCGTACAATGAAAGCCTAGTGTGTGTTGCAGGGGCTTTGAGAAATAACAAGTTAGAATTTTATGAATGCATTACTCTCACAACTAGGCAAAATATGTCATTTTTAACGTTGGAATCCATAATTCATTTATTTATAGTTATTGGAATTTTTCTCCAAAATTCAGTCGCGATGAAGCGGTGATCCGTGTGCTTGTGTATACAGTTTATTTAGACAGATCGATTTAAGCCAAAAATAGTGAATTTTGGTCAATATTTATATGAAAAAATTTAAAGTAAGCATATAAAAAAGTATTAAAATGCAATATGTGAGCCTCAGCCGGAGCAAGAGCCAGCCACGACTAGCATTGAGAAGAGGAGGCTGTGTGTCAGGCACAGGCACCACAGTATCAGCGAGACAGTCTCTGGAGCGTCTCAGAGCTGCCAGGCTCGCTCTGTGAAGCAGCTCTGCCTTTGTGTCACAGGGTTTCCAGATTGAGTTTTTTAAATTTCTCCATGGCAGACAAAACAATTCCCCAAAATGATACAATTTCGGCAACATTTCCCCAAAAATCTTAAACTTATCTCACCTACCTATTCCTATAAACTATTGTATATCATCAGTGTTGTCAGCTTTAAGAGGTGGAATTGTATGTTCTGGTCCTTAAAATTATCGTATAATTAATAATATTATAGCACATAAACTAAATCTTTCAATTTGTAAATGAAAACACATAGCCGGACCAGAAAAGTAAAAGTAAAAACCAACTGAAGGGACATCACATTTGCTTCCTTCTTGCTTTTTACGTTGTTCTATTGATTTATTGAAAAATGGCGAGGTTTCTTACTTTTCTGGTCAGGCTATAGATATATTTACTTTGTGCTTTACATAAAATACACCATTTGATGGTATAGTAAATTTACAAATAGATAAGAGAGCTATTATGTGGCTTACTGAGTTACAAAAGAACAATCGGCATAATTTCATTTTTTTTAAATTTCTTGAGTATATACCAATACAAGATATAAATATTCTCTGCCATAAAAATTATAGCAGATTGATCTGTTATCGTAGATGTATTATGCTTACTGGTATGAGTAAGGCTATGCAAATAAAATACTTCCATCATTCCCCGGTACTAAAATTTCCTTTCCCAAAAATTTGCGAAAAAAGAAATATATTATATCTGGAATTACTGACACTGCCCCACCCAATGTTTTCTTCCCGGAATGGCCCGCCGGGTGTTGTTTGCTTGATAACGCAGAAGCTTGCGCTAATGGGAGCTGTGTGGGAGGAGGGGGGACGTTACTTTCGGAGCTGCCGTGTTGTCGTCCTTTCGACACCAGCAAGCAGCCGCGCCGGGCTTGGTGGCGGGTATGGGGGGGGGGGGAGGACCGATGATTAATGCTCCTAGGGCGAGGCGATGAAGACGAGGAGGAAGTCTCAGAACCCTGCTATGCAGTCGAGAGACGCCGCGAGAAGCCCGGGCCTCATCAACCTCCTTGAGGGAGGTCTGGAGGTCTCTGTTGGAGACGAGCCAGGGAACTCGCCGTGGCTTTCACCGCGTCTGTCTGTCTCCGGAGCGGCCTGCCTTTCTTTATATATCTCCACCCCCCACCCAGCTTCATCATCCTTTTCTGTGTTTGTTTTTCGTTTCTCGTGTGCGTGCGCTCGGGTTTTGATAGTCCCCGTCTCCCCGCTGCCCATTCGCCTCGTGTCCGCGTGTCCGCCGGGACGGGTCGCAGCGGACAGCCGGGCGCACTCAGTCCTCATTACGCTAACGACGCCTCGTCTGTCGGGCTTTCCAGCCCGGGAACCCTCGCGAGGTGTTATCGTCCGGGCGCCGCGCCGACTGGAACACCCGCTTCCCGCAGTTGGACACGGCAAACACTGGCCAGTCGGGCCGCTCTTCCACTGCTTCACTGTGTCCAGGGGTGTAGCCAGGGGGGGGGGGGGGAGTTTTAGTGGTTCAACCCCCCCCCCCCTCCTTAGCACCAAATCTTTAGTTAATTTCTTATTCATCACTCAAACAAATTTCATATTAAAATTAATAAAAATTTTACCATTACAATATTTAAATTTTTAGAACCAAAAACTGCTAAAATAGCACTATTTTACACCTTAAAATCCAAATTTTCCCGGGGGAATACCCCCGGACCCCCCGCTTTAATATGGGAGGGGGGCCATGCTTCTTAACACCCCCCCATACACAAATCCTGGCTACGCCACTGACTGTGTCTGTCCGTCTGGTCGCGGGGGAACCGACACTTTGTTCAGGGTGCGCAGTACGTATGTCCATAAAAATAATGTGCCATTTAAAACTTTTAATAGTATCGACTGTAAGCGTTGTAGAGTGTTGCTTCAAAGTCACATTCAAAAGAGTAACTCAAACAGTTTCAGATAAGCGCACGCGCGACTCCTGCTTTGTCGTTTCTTCACTTGCAGCGCCACCTACGCGAAATGGCGACTCCTGAGCGTAAAGCGTTTCGTGTTCTGCAATTCGCCAAGAAGCGAATCTGTAACTTCAGTAAAACTTGAGCTTTTTTTTTTTTTTTTTTTTTTTTTTTTCGAGAGTGGTTGAACATCGAAGACCCTGACCGTTGGACTGGTCGTAATGGTCGAGACGACAGAGATCTTTTTCGCTGGCCTGTAGGTTCACCTGACAATACGCCATGCAATTTTTTTTTTCTTTGGGGCTTTATTGAAGACCGTTTCTACTTTCTGCCGCTACCTAATGAGTTGCCAGAGTTGAGACACAGAATTGAAGAGACTATTGCTTCCATTACTCCGGACGTGTTAACCAATGTGTGGAAAAAATTGGACTTTTGGTTGGTGTGCCTGATAACTAAAGATGCACACATTGAACAGCTGTAAGAAAGAAAAGTTAGTTTACCTTCAATTTGATGTATGATTTTTTGAAAATAGTTTAAACTGTTATATAATACTTTTGTAATGGGACATAATTTTATGGACACCCTATATTCTACCAGTTCTGGTCATTAGCTGAAATACCGAGTGTGAAGGGTTTTTTTTTAGTATTGTAAGATCATGTGCACCATATTTCAAAATTTAACTTTACCACGTAACATTTTTAAGGATTTAAAAAAAAATCTATGTATACAGATGAGAACAAATTTATTCTTGATGAGAAGTGTAAAAAATTCTTTTTTTTTTCGTATTTCAATTTTTAATTTATTGCCTTAAAATAGTCCATCAATTTCTGTAGCGTTCGCATTTGATGTTAATTGATTTATTTTACAATAGTGGTTAATAATAATTTCTGTAGTGACCATGACCAGGTATAATACATATGCTGGGTGCTAATATGTTTGTAGTTACTACTCAGGCTTTTATAGCATTAAATAAAATAAGAAATACTTTTGAATATATATATATATATATATATATATATATATATATATATATATATATATATGGAAATAACATGAGAGTATTGCTTCTTTTAGGACACTAGTAGATTAATTCAAACATATTACCACATGCTCTTGCAGAATTATTTACCGCGACTCAATATTGTATTTCAAAAGGCAGTTATTGTATCACAATTATTTTTAATGACATTATATTGGTCAGTAATAAGCACTTCACTAGAAATGCGACAAAGTGGACCACTCACTGCTCACTCAAGCTATCGTTGCGTTTTCATTTAAGGGTGATGATTTCTTTGCACATATGTAAATACAATCTGATAACACTACACTTTACTGATATATGGTTATCATTGGCTTGTGGTCGTATTTAATATGTTGAAATGTAGCTCTTATCACATTAATGCAAAAGTATAATTGAATTATCTCTAGATTATGTGGGTTTGCTATTTTCTGGGAACTCTACTCATTCAAACGGCGTAGTCTAGTCACGTAGAGTTACAAGTGGAACTGTATTCTCGCTGTAAGGACAGTCAATTAAAAGGCGACGTGAACTAGTGAACCATCGTTTTTAAATAAAAGTATAGCGTATTTAGTAAGTTAACTTGATTACATGGCTTTTTGCTTTAACAAAGAGACGCAATTTTCCCTGATCGCCATTCGCTTAGGACTTCGTTATTCCAATACCATATTTATTCTCCGTTACGGGTTTTAACTTCGTACCAAACTTCATTTTTTAGGATTAACGTGGCGTAGCGCCTGGTGATGCGAAATGAAACCATCTATTGTTAATAAGTTCCCATTGCAAAAAAAAAAACTGTGCAATTTTCCATAGCTGATTTCATTACGCAAACAGCGTTGACGGATCGAAGCTGTTATCTCATGATCGAATTCAGGCCAATCTTTATTCGTTGGCCGGCAACGTTTCATTTCGTTTGGATGTGGAAAAACGGGTATCGTATATCAGACAAAAAAATAGACATATACACTTCTTTAAGCATTGCTATATTTCTGTACTTTAGAATCAAACGAGTCTAAATCATAAGTGAAAACTTTATTGCAAAGTAAATTATATTTATATTTAATTTATACAGTTTTTTTTCATTAACCTATTTATGAATGTGGCCCGCAAGAAATTTTTTTTTTTATTTATTCAAAACAACTAAAGTTATTTATTATTGTGATGGCAATGCAGTTTGTCAGGCCTTATCAAATGTTTGGACTTAGGCTCTTATAATCGTCGCTAAGTGCTTTAAAAACATTTTTCACTGAGGAATTTAATATAGTACGTTTTATTTAAATTAATTTATAGAGTGAGTTTTGATTAAACACTCATTTAAATCTTTTGTTAGGTTTTAACATTAGTTTCTTCATGATTCCGCCCGGTTTCGTATTTTCTGAAGAACAAAAATGGATAAAACATATGTTTGCTGCTCAAATATTTTTTTGTGTTTTGTAAGTTCGTTTGACAATGTATAAAACACGAAACAGCGTGACAGGCATCTCACCCTTATAGTGACCCGATTCATTATGAAATGATTCTGTGACTGTTGGAGACGAGTCGACGATAGAAAGGCAGCAATCAAGTCTTCGGGGGCTCGTAAATAGCGAAGCGTCTACTATCACCTCTGGCGAGGAACGAGCTACCTGAACTACTCTCATCCTTGGCGAGGAGCGAGCTACCTGAACTACTCTCATCCTTGGTAAGGAGAAAGCTATATGAATTACTCTCACCCCTGGAAAGGAGCGAGCTACCCAACTTCTCTCACCCTTGGCGAGGAGCGAGCAATCTTCCCGAAACCACCCCAGGAAAATGGGACGGTCATTACTGTAGGCCATAGTAGGTTCCTTTCCCAGCATGCCTGATTGTTGCTGGGAATAACTGCTTCTAACGACCTCGCTGTAGACAACAATTGCCGCGATGAAAAAAAAAAAACACTCATTTTTGAACCGGGAAATAAAATCTTCCACAAGTGAAATTGAATATTCTCGATCCGCCCGAGGCAAACTTGGGTTCCAGAACACTATTTACTTTAGTAAAAATGTTTAACCCGTTGGGAATTGTCATCACCGATGAGCCATATTATGTTGACTTTCATGTGTTCGATTTTGCGTTATTTATTGATAAGTTTTTTAAATGATTCATGCAATCGGAAATTGTGATTTAATACAATTTCTTGGTCATGCGCCATCTCATACGCCATCTTCATCGTTGTGTTCGTATATTTGCTGCGTGGTCCAGGTTTTGTTGTCCGTCTGCATTCACTGTTATTGTTGAAACTGTCTCGTCGTTGCTAGCCCACTGTGTTCGTCTGTGTTGTTATTATTTTTTTTTTTCATGACTAAATTCCTTTCACGGAATTCTTGTTCTATCTGATAATTAAAGTTTGAGTGTGTTCGTCTGTGCTGTCGCCGTTGTGTTACTCATAATATCTGTTAGGTTCATCTGTTTGACATCAGCTGATTTTGGCTTGTTTTCTGTAGGTTTATTTTATTTTAAATTTCGTATTTGCTTAGTGAATTTATTTCCCATGACAGTGATTGTATTAAATCAAAATCTCCCATTGCGTGAATTATTTAAAGAACGTACGAGTATCTATATGTTGGAAATTCACACCCGGGACTCGAACCCAGGACCCCTCTTACGGAGGTCGGCACGCTGGATCAAACAGTCGGACTGCGATCATGTAGTTAGATCCGTGCCTGTTGCGGGCGAGGGACGCAGTATTTGCCCGGACATGTGAAGAAAGGAGGGGGGGGGGGGGCACTCTGCAAGATCACAAGGCGAGTGTGTGAAGTCGTTTATCTTCATGAGCTAGTTACCGCGCCATTGTTGGCTGGACGCCCAAAACATTGGCTGAAGTGTAGTGTTTGCATCGTGGAAACAGCTTTAAATGACTGTTTTTGAAGTTGATCCCCCTTGCAGTTAGGCTTTCGTGTTAATTTTATTTCTTTGTATGACATGGTATAGTACTCAGCTTCAGCTGCTTGTTGAATTCAACTCTTGTAAACTGGTGTGATTGTTGTGACAGTTCTAGTCGCCCGCGTGAAATAATAAGTTGTTTCCTCGCGGAGCTTACAGACTAGAACCTGTTAGTGAACGCGTGGTTGCAACACGGTATAGAATGTCTGGGAGATTTTGTTTATGCCTTGACGTACCGAAAAAATTAGAAATAGTAGTTAAAATTAGACTCCTTCGTGAAAAAAAAAAATTCAAAGATGGCAGGACCTAATCCCCTTTAACCTCAGTAACTGACAAGAAAAGAATGATGAGTGAATTTCTACGATGCATGTGCTAGATGCAACAGAATGTTCACAACATGAAAAAAAGGTTACATACAAATGAAAATAATATTTATGCTTTTAAATCTTATACTGTAGTGATAGATATTGAATACTGGTCCCAAATAATAAAAATTTGTGACTATTAGTGATATAATTGGTGTTTATTAACTTTTCCCATCTATATTAAATAAAAATTAATGAATTAGAAAAAAACATATTCGGTATATTTATTCATTTTCATTACTTATTAAAATTTATCACGATTATTATACTAAATTAAATAATAATTTTCTAAACTTGTTTACTTATTTTAATATTGAATAATGAGTATTTATTTTAAAACAAAATTTTATTTGATTGGATATATACTACTCTACCATCCGTATTATTAATATCACTCCAGTACTTTATTATTTTATATCTATTAAATATTTGCATGCAAAATAAAAGTTAGTTTGTTACTACTCCAAGTAAGTATAAGTTCTAAAAGTACGTAATAAGTACACGCACCCATTTTTTTAAAAAATGAAAGTTACTGTTTTCAGTTACGGAGACTCTGATTCGTTCTTACTCGCCATCATCAGACGTTATCAAGCACCGTTTCCGCAATGTTTTGAGCTGAGAAATACGGTGATGGCGTGGTTTAAAAAAAGTGACCTCAACTACGTCACTGCATGCCTTCTCCTGACAGTTCCCAATTCCATGGTCAGAGCCACTCATCCATCCATCCATCCATCCATCCATCCATCCATCCATCCATCCATCCATCCATCCACCCATCCATGGGCCCGCGAGGAGTTCCAGGCCGCGGAATGCTGCCCACTGCCTCTTGCTGTGAAATAAGAGTTCATCTGCGGATGTGTGTGAAAAAGATGATACTGAAGTTACTTCTGAAGTGTTGTTAAACTGGTTTCTTTGGCGGGGTCGCGGTGTTTACTCGAACCCATGCTCTGCTGAGGGCAATGCGGTGAGTAAAGAAGTGGTGCGGGGAGGGAGGGGGGAGAAATAAATGAGCGAGATTTGGAAGAAAAAAAATTGGTTGTCTGTAAAGTCTGTTTACGGGCGATAGTTAAACGTGACAACGTCATAACAAAACATTGATGAAATGATTGCATACTTTTATGAATAAAATTGAATCATTTGTTATTGAATTATCACTATTTTGCATGGATACAAAGAAGGAAAGAAATGAAATCTACAATTTAATTGATAAATTTTACTTTTATTTGCACTCATTAATTCAAATATGTTTATTACTTTAACGAACAGATTCTTTTAACTATAACTTTTATACATGTTTGCTATTTAACTTCTTCCAATCTGTGTTATTCTGTTAAGGATAGGACGATGATAGGAAAAGTAGGAAACGAATGGGAGTGTTTCAAGTTTAATGTGTCTCGAAAAAGTCAAATCGATGGTTGTTCCAATCGAGTGGAAGAGAGATAGATGCGGCGCGGCGCAAGCGTACAATTAGCGTAACGGGACAATGAGTCATCCTTTTTCGTGCGTGCAGCCGGCGTTCATCGATTTATTAGACGTTGTCACGTCAAAAAAACGGGTTCGAATCCAAGCGTGAGCAGTTTCGGTCGTCGTGCCTGCGCGGTGCTCCAACTGCCGGGGTTTGCGGACTGATCATGCAGGGTGTGCGCGCGTCAGCCTGGGGAGACAAGTGTGTGTGTTGAGTTCGCGAGCGGGGCACATCGGCGATCTGCCGGTCGCGACGGGGCGAGGCCCGCGCGTGCGACCCAGTTCCCGCCGAGGTGAAGCACCCGGACACCCGCCTCCCACGCCGCCGCCATGGGGAAGCCTACCATTCACTCGTCCTTCTGGACATACCCGAATACTCACGTTGGCAAGCCTTTCTTTCAACAAACGAGAAAGCCCGTTGAGAGAGCCAAGCGTCCGATCGTGCATATTCGGTTTTTTTTGTTAATTTTAAATAAATAAATAAATATACAACTCATGATAACTGATGGTCAATTAGGTTAGGTTAGCTACATTATAAATACTTTAAAACATTGAGGACGGCTGATTTGGTTAGGATAGCTACATTAAAGATACTGTGAAATCATGTAAACGGTTTCCTAGCCCTGGATAGCTACATATAAAAAAGTTATTTGCTAAGCAACCATAAAATGATTTTACAGTATTTTTAATGTAGCTATACTGAGCTAGAACGGGGAAAAAAGCGAGCATGAACTTCGGGGAACTTCGGGTTTTGGCTCTCTCGTCTGTGAAAAGAAGGCTTGCCAACGTGAGTATTCGGGTATGTCCAGAAGGACGAGTGAATCGTAGGCTTCCCGCCGCCATGCCAGGGAGGGCAATCCCTGAGCGCGGCGTCCGCGTGTGCCGCGGTCCCCGCCCGCAGCGCTGCCGGCGGAGAAGAGAGGAACCGCGACTCGCCGAGACCCGGAGACGTGTCCGGGGGATTCATCCCGCGCCGGTCGTCTACGACCTTGGGTGACGTCAAGTGCCGCTTCGTCCTTACGCGCGTCGGAAACACACAGCCCTACATTTTTTTTTTTTTTGAAACAGTGAATATTGTTTCAGATGGATTAAACTCGATTACAAATCTGTTGAAACTGCTCCCGTTGAATATGTGATATTTTTTTTCCCCCGATGTGAAAACATCTTAGCTCTCGTTTTACGGCATACGGTAGCGGCAATTTCGTGAATCGAACGAAAATGCGTTAACAGCGGTGCGCCTGCACAGAAAACGTAGAAAGTTTGAAAAGATGGCGGACCCACGTAATTCATTCGTGTGCATTTGTATGTGTGTGTGTATATATATATATATATATATAGTTACGATCTACCACGGCTTCGTAAAGTATTGCCCAATTAAAGATTTTATTACACTACACAGTTTTATTTATTGTTACTACGTATGCTACTTGCAAATAATCTTCTAAAATGGCAAATAATTAATTACACTTATAGAAATATATATTCCCCAGTCACTCGTTTCTTACAATCAACAAACACCTCGCTGGGCCGCACCTCTGACGCAACTCTCGCCGCCGCACCCCTCGTGGATCTCCGCCACGGGACTACGTCGCCGCACTCCGCCGCCGCCGCGCCCGCGAAACTACCGCCCGGAACTGAACTCTTCGCCCTGGAACCTTCGTCCAAGGACTTCGCCACTCTGCCGTACCCGCGGCACTATCGCCCCGGGAAGCTCCGCTGCGGGAAGGATCCCGCCTGAACTCTCTCTCTCTGAACTCCGACTCACTCTCTCGAGGCCGCCGTCCTCGTTTTATCTATCCGCCGCAATTTCCAGAACTCGCGAGCGCGGCCGGGGCCAGTCGCGTCATTCCGCGCCGACCCGACGGCAGAAATCTCTCGAAACACGTGTCGGCGGCTCGCGTAACTCCATAGCTGTCAGGTTTCAGTTACGTGTCAAAGGCATGGCACCGCGCGGGGAGTTAGGGGAAGGAGGGGGAAAAGCGACAATCCTTGTTATCTTCCAGGCGCGCGCGGCGCATATCATGTTGCGGCAGTCGCCAGCCAGCTCTGCACCTGCACGTGTCCCGGCCTTGCTCACGTTCGTAACTATATATATATGTATATATATATATATATATATATCACTGGTCACTAAACACATCTCGAAGAACATAAAGTCAATAACAAAATTGTAGACATCAGACGAAAACCGAACAAATCCAATGAGACCAGGAGGTAAAATCTGGCAAAGCCAATAAACAAAATAGACCGAGTTGATTACGTACGCCTGCTACGGGAAACAAGCCTGAATTTCGTGATGTCTCCGATCATCTGTATCTCGCCTTATGCAAAGTATTACTAGAGATGGTGGTTTATAGCGAAAATAATTTTGTTCAGATAGCTTGCCAGACATTGTAATTTTATGTTCTTTGAATTGTTCTTGAAATGGCGAAGATTGATTCAAGATGTAGTTTTGTACATTCGCCTTTGCTGATTACCCTGGTTGTCATAAGAAACAGTAATAATAGTTGAGAAAGATAGATATAAAAACACATAGAAAACAAGCCAAAATCAGGCAAAGTCAAATAAACTAAAGAAGTACGTAGCCCAGAATATTCCGTGCAAAGAATTAGTACTAAAAAAAACAACTTTACAGCACAGACGGACACGGTGGGCTAACAAAGACGAGACATATGCAACAATTACAGTAAATAAAAACAAAAAAATCGACCTTGGAGAACACAACGACCAGCAGAATAACCCAACGATGATGTTACAAAGATAAAATAGACAGCACAACGACAACACCAGAGACGCACAGACGAACTCAGCGAGGTGACAACAACACAGATATTCCAGACACCGCAACGACGATAGCACAGACAAACACACGTAGGCAACAGTTGCGTGACGGAAGAGATAATCTGGACAGTAAAACGACCGCAGCACAGATACACACCGCAGACTTCGTAAGGCTACAGTTAGTTGCGACGTTTTGGGAACTGAGAGGAGCGGCAGACTCAACAACGAAATGTTATGTTGTTGATGTCGAGTCCCGAAAGTAGCGAAAGAACCGATGAATCGATTTTAAATTCCCGAATTGATGTAGGCTTTTGGACATACGCCATTGCTAAGCAGATTGCTAAGCGTATGTCCAAAAGCCTACATCAAGTCATGCACTCCCATTGCACAAATCATTCAAAGATAATTTTAGATTCCCGGTTGTTTTACCACATCTGAAGACCCGGGGATCCCCGGTCTCGACCCCCAAGTGACGCTCGGGGAGGGAGCTGTCCATCGAGCAGGACAGCCGGCCCACGCGACGGCAGCGACGAAGGACGTCGCCCCAGTTGCGGCGTGGCGTGGCGAAGTAGGTTGTCGGAGGCGGCGCGGGCCCTGCGGGGCTGGAAAAACATTTCGTGTTTGCGGTCGGAACCGGCCGTGGATCGACTCTGCGGGGGTTTGGCCCGCCGACGGGGACTGAACAAACACCAGGGGTGGCCCTCGTCTGCATCCGGGGATTGCGAAATGTTTTCCTCTCTCTCTCCCCCCCCCCGCCCCCTTGTCCACGCGTCCTGACACACGGCGGCGCCAAGTGGGTCTGTTGGCCCGTCATCGAGGACGGAATCAGGGCGTCCCTTCTCGGAAATTGTTGCGTCGGGTCATCTCAGCACGAGCCTGAGTGGGCGCCGGTGGCCGTCAAACGGCCCAGCAACCTGCTTCCCTCAAGACGAACCACTTTCAACACTTGGCGCCGAAATAGCGAAATAAGCATGATGTTGGCAAGGTCAATTTTCGTGGCTCGAATTCCGGTTTGGGTAAGAGAATATGGCTAAAATGCGTGTACTTTTTTGGTATGTAAAGATTCTTGAAAGTACTCAAGTGACTTGCGTTACATTATCATCATATTATGTTCAAATATCATAATTTGCCCCAAGCACGACGAGAAGACTGCGCGCCAGTCCACAACCTTGCGCATAGAGGTGATACCGCGCTAGAAGCACCAGCGAGCGTCGACCTTATCAATCCCGCCTCACGTACACAAATACACCCCTGACTAGACAGGCCTCTTAAACCAAACCCTCGGCCGATTTACCTTTCATCTCCGTGCCTGAATCATGACTGTTGAAAATCAAAGGCTTGACTGACTTTAGAATGAAGACTGACAATACATCAAGTTGAACTTATTTAAGAGTGCATGCTTGAAGCATGCTAAGATGCTGCGTATTCGTGCCAAATTACTTGCTAATGCGTTGTAGGCCCTTATAACGTGTCATCTCCCAATTACGTCCCTACCACTAAAGTTGCCAAGTTAGAAGTCTGCTCCTTGTTGAATGATGCAATGCCTAATATATGGTCATTATGTCACACATTTTAATCTTGAGAGCAATCATCATCATACATTTCATATATGATTAAATGACGTTATTCAGTGCAATTGTGCTGTTGAACTCATGGAATTCAGGGAATTCACTTCCTGGAGCAGTTCAATTCTTTGTCACTAGAAAAATAACTAATATTTAGATAATTTTATGTAAGAAAAATGTAACCAATTTCAGCGGAGATATTTTACAGTTTTTTTTATATTAAGTTCTTTTGAATTCGTGTCTGTTGGCTGCAACATGAATTAGCAGCCTGTTGTACATCTGTATAACAATGATACGATGACAAGCTGTTAAGAAAAGTAAAATTTAAACTAAAAACAATTGCTCGGCTGCATATTATTTTCAGGGGACCAAAATTTAAAATACTAATTTATGTCAGTAGTTTTTTTCTTTACTAATAACTAAAGACATACAAATTTCGCTTTTGGATGAAAAAAGTTTCCACCTCTATATTGGAATGCTTTAATCTAATTACAAATATCAATAAAAATAGCATAAACGTTCAAAAGTTTGTACGAAGAGAAAAAACAGTTAAATCGAAAGAAAAGAAAATATGGCTGTTCACAATTTTTTTTGGAAATTAACTGCACACTTTGTTATTACGTTTGCACATAATTTGCGATTATATATGTTTATCTAATGCTGCGTTTTTCGAACTGAATGAAGGAAATCCTGTTTAAGCAAATTTAACTGAAAAAAATTGTTAAATAACGTAATTTTAATTTCATGCTAAAGCTATACAGTTTTAAAATTCATGAAATCTAAATCCTAGTATCCGAAACAGGTATCAAATTTCATTTTAAGCGAAGTGCAAATGCAAATGCGTGCATGCGTACTGCACGTGAATATTCATGCAGAGACGCTACTTTACAGGGGCCACATGTGTGTCCTGGTTGTATGGCGCAACGTTTATTTGTGCTGTCAGGGGATAGCTGGATTTGCAAGCACATTCATTTGCCACGACACGGCCAGACTACGGTATGCCTTGCGTGCTCCTGTTATTACTCGTGTACGTATTTTAAATTCAAATATTTCTCGTAGCTCAGAAAGTTATAACAATGTTGTTGTGTAAATTTAACCAAAACCCCCAGTAAAGTAGGTATTAGATACGTTATTTGGTAAGCTGAAAACGTTTTTTTAAAAATGTAAATAAGGCTTGCACGAGCCATTAAAATTTTTCCCTCGCCTAAAGTGTAAGGTTATGAAACTCAGGTATTGCGCATAGACTACATTCGTATAAAAAGCTGGTCTTCATCCCTAAGAAAAAGTCGCCGGTCTTGTTTTAACTCTGGTGCATTTCGTAATATAAACTTTGACTAAATATCGGCACTTTTCAAGTACTAGCCATGAAAAGAGAAAAAAATATTGGTCGCAAAGTCAAATTAAATTCAATTATAAACCTTTATCGATGCTCACGAGTACTGTGTTCTGAGTTCTGACCACACAGAATCGTAACTAAAAATACACCATAACAAAGGTTTTTACGAGAAGTCTTATGTGTGAATGAATTTACAATCAATATTTTCCCAAATAATCTGCGTAATTTTCATAAGTACAGTTTTTCATCATTTAAAAGCAATGTATGTTTGTTTTCCATTGTCTGTCTCTAGAATAAATAGGAAACAACAAAAAAACTCAAACCACCAGAAAAATAGAAGAAAAAGCCGCGGAACTACATAAGCTAGCAGAGAACTAGGAATAAAATTGGTACTAGCCGTCATAAAAGGGCAGAAATTAAAATAAATACATACAATTTGGGTGCAGGTAAAGTAAACGAAGATGTTTAGACGATACATCATTGACAGTGAAATGAAAGTGAATAAAGACAAGAAGCAAACCCCTCCCCCCCTCCCAAAGTAACATTTGTGATTCAAAACCTGGATTTAACAATAATTATAAAACATAAAAAAAAATTATCAGAATAAACCCAAAAACCTTTCAAATAGAAAGCACAAAGAAAATAAACAATAAAGTGAGTAAGACTACGACGACAGTTAGACACCGCAAGACAGTCATGACGTTTGCTCGAAATCTGTCTCCTCCCGACGGGGCACAGGATTCAAGAAACCGTCGCAATAGACTTGAAGTTGCAGTTAGTGTCTGTTCTTCTCTCTTTTTTAGAATCGTAAAAAAAAAAGTAACAACTTTCGAATAGAAACAAGTAGTTTGGCCAAGAAGGGGAGTGAACGAGAATGAGAGGAATTTAGTGTTTCACTTGAAAACTTTACCTTTTTTCATTACCATCCATTGTTCTTATTTTAATGTTCCAGCCGTCGTAAAATTTAACTGCAAGTCATCCACTTATCTACCGTAACTGCACGCGGGTACTTTGCAGAAGCGGTACTTCACATCGCTTCCAGCCAGATTACCTCAGCGTGGAGCACCTCTCGTGCTCCTTTCTTTACCCACCCGGGTAGGGGTGTTGGGAGGGGAAGATAAGGTGCTCCTCTCGAGGATTTACCTGAAGCCAACAGCGCCATAGAATGCACGCTTCCTCCTCCATCATCTGTTGCCGAGGTATGGTACGCCGTTGTCTTAAACCAAGTGCAAGACTACAAATGGCAGAGGGAATTCACGGCTGAAATGGAACTCCAACCCGTCCCGTTCTTATGTCCAAATGCTATCAGGAAAGAAAAAAATGAATTTAATGCCCCCTTATCTGCGGTAGTGGTTGTTAAAACACTTTCACCTGTTTTGATGATAACTGGGTGGCGTCGATTTTATTGTTTCTAGTTGAGGATAGGGTATTTTATGTTCCATGAAACCAAGTAACATGTACTTATATGTGGAGTAATTCTAGTTAAGTAATAAGTAAATATAATTTTAGGTCCGTGACTTTATATATTGTTTCCGATTGTAGCATAGAAATAATGTTTCAAAAGTTTCAAATATATTCCATGTTAAGGTATAATTGATCGCTTTGCCACAAATGAAATGTTCTGCCGTAAAATTATAACTCAAAAACTTTTTTGTTAACATAATTTATTTTGGGGAGTAGAAGATATTTCCAATTATATTTTATACGTACAAATAGTCTTCACCGCGAAACAGGCTAATCACTTGAATGCGCTATTTGTAAAACAGACGCTCCTTGTGAATATGTTTAGAAATGCCAAAGCTATATACAAGTGCATATCTCGCTAGGTGATTTAATTTACTGTAGATTTTTTTAATTAATTAGTTAGTTACATTGCTGTAATATATTAATATTTCCTCATACTAAGTTGAAAGGAACTTAAGCGAAAAAAAGGCTATCTAGGATATTATGCTGACTCCAATAGACTATTATCAGAAATAGGAATTTTTAAATGTTGCTTGCATCCTCATGGTATGGGAAAATTCTGTTTTGAAAAAATTCTTTTGATTCTTTAGAAACTTACTACATATTACCAGAAAATTCTTGTGAAACTGAAATTTTGGTCAATTGTCAGTATCTTATCATTTTTCTTCCAGGAAAAATATTTTTGTTACTAAACATTAGTTTGACAAACCGTAGCACTTTCCTATGACCGTGAAATATTTCACCATAGCTTAAGTCGCAAATCGTGCGGGGTGACAAAACAAATTTAAGCTTGTTTTACCTGAGGTATTTTCTGGTCCCAAATTTTGCTTAACATTTCTTATATCATCTTTAATGCTAGGCTACTTTCTACGCATGAAACTGTTAAAAAATACTGCGAATCTGTGGGAATTTAACTGTGAAAACTTTTACAACTGCTCAATTTTGAATATGTTTGTAGCAGTGTCAATAGAAAATTCCACTGATTGGCATTGGTTTTAAAAGTTTCGTACTTTGAACGCAGAGCCTTCCGTGAAGCGAGTCGTGCGTAGGAGGAATGAACCAGTAAATCTTTACGGACAAAATCGGGATATAACTTCCTGGTCTAAATTTATGAGATATTGAACGCAGTATGCTCCTCCAACCTTTCCCCGCTGCAAAACGGTTTCATGCCCTGGAGAGAGGTTTTTATAGGTACTCGGTTCGCTGATTTACCATTTATTTCCCATGGACTTTATTCTTCCTGTGTGTGTAGTCGTATATACACACTCCTCCTTTCCACGACATTCTGTTAATAGCGTTATTTTCCATCCTGGGGAACACACGATCGTAAAACTGTCTTTTAACCGGGCTCGTATATATTTTACTGCTGTCCCGCAACATCTGTTCGGGGGACTCAGCCAAAGGGTGGCTCCCCCGGGAGCAAGCTCCGGAGAACTTAGCAAAGCTTCCCGTTGGACCAGCGACGTCCAGCTACATTCCTGGAGCTCAGGAAAGGACTGAGCCCTGAAAGGAGGTCGCACTCATACCGAGAGTTGACTACCCAGACTTACCCAACCCATTCCTGCGAAAGCTGCTGGAGTTGCGACGTAATTTTTTTTTTCCCCCCGCAGAAAGTGAATTTATAGAGGCATGTGAATTTCTAAGGCTACGTTCTTTTACAACACGCTAATAAAGTTCAAGTTGGCCGACTGTATGATCAGGCTTAGCACTTTGCCAAATCGACACCCCCATTTTTTTTATAATGTTTTGTCTCTTCAGGGCTGGTATCGTCTGCGCGTGAATACATAACACATATATATATATATTTATTTATGAAACTATACCGTGACTTGATGCGATTGTGTTACCTAGTCATTGAACTTTCTACGGTTATGTTAAATATGCCGTTTAATTTTTAACGTTTATTAGAAACTGTTTCATGAGAAAAAAGCGCACACCATAATTGCGTTGTTTATAATGAAATTTAATGAGAGATGATGACATTTTTTATGTTTATTAGCAGACATAATTTGGTTTTCTGTTAAATCATACCATTGACACAAACGTAAATAAATAAGTTTGAAAATTTAAATAAACTCTTGTAAATTAAGCATCAGTGGGCCAGTGAGTATAGAACCACCACTAGATGCATTTGCGTGGTGTTCGCCTTCCACCAAAGCGGACCGGGTTCGATTCCCGGCTGACCCGAAACGCGTAGTTTTCGCAGTTGGTAAACGTGTTGTTTCCCCGACTATACACCCCGTCGCTGCTTCATCTTCCTCACTCGTCATACCAAAATACCTATATTTTGGCAAAGAATATATCCATCCAGCGGGGTAGCTTTTGTTTCTAAATTTTCAATCGAAATTGGGGACATTTAATTAAATAAAAAAAATTTAATTCGGTGTTAAGACATGCGACTAACTTTTGAATTTGTTCCAGACGTAACAATGTTCACTCATAAACCAGCCTTCGTCTAATTGAAAACCTTACTTTTAATACAGGGATTTGAGTAAGTTATTTATGTATCTGTTACAGTAGCGGTCGTATGTAGTGTGTTAATACATTCTACCTCCGTAGCACTTGACACGTTGCGTGTGGCACGCCGCGCATGCATTTGGAATGGTAATATTAATAATCGATCGGGCCGTCTCGACGCTGTTCAACACACGGACCTTGGGAAAGAGGGAGGGGATAGGAGATTAAATGAGGTTAAAGAGGTGAGGATGGCTTCATGATACCGACGTTACCTCCGCTTCAAGGGCGAGTAGTGGAGCGAAGCCAACTTTTACAGGAGACGAACTGAATGTTAAGGCTGTCTTACACTACCAAGTTTTCTTCAAAGCGTATTCAAAAAAACTAACGCTAAAACTGCAGCTGGTTCGATGTTCAAGGGATTGGATCCCATTCCATCGAAGATTTTCGTTTCGGACGTGTTTTAGGATTTTTCTAGAATAGTCATTTTTTGAAAAACAGAAAAAAATTGCTTTATCTTCCATAGTAGTATGTTATAGCCGGAGTTGGCACAGGCGTCAGGCGGTGGAGCCGGGAGCCGAACCACCATCTTGGATTGTGACGTCACGGCAGCCATCTTGGATAGGTGTGACCTTGACCTTGACCCCGGCGGCCATATTTGATCATCCATATTGTACCCGCCATTTTGGATGACGTCATTTAGTTTTCTCGAACATTCCTGCAATTAGTTTTCCGCCATCTTGGATTATGACGTCACCGTTGCAATTTCCGTTACGGTCGCCAACTTGAATTTTTTTAATTTATTATTCGATTTTAATGAAAAAAGAGTAGAAATTTAAAACAAAAAATCATATAATCTGTTTATTTTACACCATTAAATCCATTACTTTTCAAACCTAAAAATAGTATCTATAACTTTCGTCCGAAATGTATTTTTATATCACCAACTATTACTGCAAGGGGTGGAAAATAACAGGGGCTGAAGACAAAAAAATTCATAACTCCCTTAATATTCATACTATTAAATCCGTTCGAATTGTTTGTAAAGCGTATAAATATTATCTAAAACTTTCTGCTGAAATAAATTTCCATATGACCATACCTGAAAGGGATGGAAAAGACAAGGGTTGGAAGTAAAAAAAAATAACTGCCTTAGTAAGGACACAATCGAATGCGTTAAATTTTTGTGATCTTATAATTTTTATCTTAAACTTTTGTCTGAAAAATATTTTTATATTACAAACCATTATTGCAAGGTGTTGAAAAAACCTGGGGTTGAAATAATAAATTTTATAAAACTTCCCTACCATGCAAACTTTCGAATTCATACTTTTTTTGTTATAACTTCTTAAATATCGACTAAAACTATTCTTAAAAGAATTTTTGTTTACCCAACCATAACCGCAAGGGGTGTAAATGACAATGTTTTAAAGTAATAAATAATTATTACATTTTAAAAATTATTATACTATCATATCCGTTATAATTTATTGTGTGAATCCTAAAATTCATTTAAAACTTTGGCTGGTACATTTTGTGATGAAACGAATTATTACCGTAAAAACATGGGTTGAAATTTTAAAAATTTCAAAATTTTGTCAGTATGAATTTCGTTTGAATTTATTTTAAACCATCTTAATTTTATCTTAAACCTTGGTTAAAATAAAAATTTTATACGACCACGTTATTAGTGCAAGGGCTGAAAAATAGTGTTTAAATGTAAAAAAAAATTAAATAATTACCTTAGTTGGCATATAATATTAAATTCGTTCTAAGCTATTCAATGCTGCGTTGTAAACTATGGAATGCTGCTGGATACATTGAGTTAAAAATGTTCGTAATATGTTCGTTGCATGGAAAATGGGCAAATATTTAACCGATCATGTTGTAATATTGGAGATCATAAATATGTTATGTACATTAAGTTATTAAAATTTTCCAGAAGTTGATAGAAGTTTCCAATATATTTCCAGAATAAATGGGTACTTCGAAATCTACCTACACCTGTGTTCTGTGCCGAAAGGGATTTTTTTTTCAGTCTAATGAGCTTTCGGATATTTTCGCTAGATACCTGTTCGCGTCATTATTTGGTGTCATCCTAGATTGGAAATGTTTGTACACGGAATAACCCTGGTAACTGGAGAACGAGTTCCAACTGAAATAACCAAAAACCAATGACAAACCCGAGAGAAAGGAAGAGACTTGATCATGTACACATACGTGAATTATAACTTGGCGCTAGAAAATAACGGAATTTGGCATGTATCTATAGTAATCAGCAGACCACCCATAAATGTAAAGAAGCTTTTGTAATAAATTGTGATTTAAAAAAAAAAACGCTAGTCGGGTGTCTCGGGACGAATGCGAAACGAAAGCGGAGACACCCGACTAGCAACGTAACTAACTAACGAACTATGCAAACAAATATTGGAAGTGGATTTAAGCTACTTCTAATAAATTGTAGTATCGATTTCAAACTATGCAAGTGTATGTAATCCTGATGACTCTCGTCGCGTGACTCGTTAAAACATTCAAATGAGCTCAGAATCGAGGGGTTTACTAGTAGCCACTGAAGAGTTCCATTATCCACCTCCTGGCTCCATCGTCAGATCAGTTCGATGGCACCAAATTATTATATTATCAACCGGCTTACATATACTTGCAAAGTATATTCTATTCGTTACGAAAATTAGAAGTAGGTTAAGATCGCCTTCCAAGATTTGTTTTACGTAACTCGTTAGTTAGTTTACAAGTAAAGCTAACAAAAGCGCATTAAGAACGTATTTATCTTCCTGAAGTTTGGTGCATTGTGTGGCGTCAAGAAAGTCACCTTCCCTGTCTGCTTCGCGAACGGTCGTGTGACGTAACGCCCTTCACGGCGCGCGAATACCTTCGCCATTTATTTTCGCGGGGTGCTCGGTCCGCTGAAAGTATTTCTGCCGGCAGCTCAAGGTGACAGTTGCTGGCATCGAGAGAGAGGGAGAGGCAGCAGACGACCGTCACGTAAGCAGGTGTCACGGCCGAGGCCTGCGCTGCGCTGGAATGATTTACGTCCCCGCACATCAGCCGCGGCGGGTACACAGTGGCCTCAAGGCGCGCTTGTCGCGGTGCTTGTTGTGGGAAGCCCAGTCGTGTAAGGGCGAGCTGTCCTCGGGACTCAAACAAACCAGTCGCCCTTCTGGCCTCGCCTGGCGCCGAGTTCGCGGAGGGTGTGCGACCTAACTCAAAATTACTCAAATGCTAAATAAAAAAAAAATAAAAATAAATAAATCCAAGACTTATGAATATTCCTGAAAACATACATATATCTAAGTTATTTATTTTTGGAATAGGAATATTGATTACTTATTACTTTACTAGCGACCATAATATCGCTTTTAATTATGAATGTTCAAAAATCTTAAAAAAAAATAGAAAAATATCTAATTTTGTATTAATTTGTATAGAAAATATGACACAAAATTAAAAAAAAAATATGTTTGATCCGATTGCAACCAAACTTCACAGGATCACCCGCAGGCTAATCTGAAGATTGCCTGAAAATGTTTTTCAAAATCGGTCCAGCTGTTTTGGAGTCCATAGGGAACATACATACACACACACATATATATAGATTGAATACATTCATTTTAACATAAATACTGTAGCCGTGACATTTCCCTTTTGATAAATGAACCCTTCAATCAGTCAAAACGTAATTTTCTGTTTGGTAATTACTTTCGAAGTTCCTCAGTAGCTTAAATACAAAATTCCACGTTTCTTTTCAATGGGATGCAATCAAATTCAATTCAGTGCAACGCCATATATTTACAAAGTTCTGAACTAAACTGTAGGACTAAAGTACTGTGGTAATTCATTTTAAAAATAACAGTAAAGAATGAAGACAAAATGGTTAAAGACATTTGTATCAAACATGGGGACACAAAAACGGTCAAGAGCTTTCATTCTTCTTACTCTTTACTTTGTGTTTACAATAGCAAAACGTAATGACTTCACGGCCATTGCTTGGCGGACATAGTGAAATGACACTCACAGTTTGTATGTCTGTTACTTTCTATGTCTATGACTAATACGTATAGACATATACATACACAAACTTTCATCCTCTATTTAACCCTCTTGGGGGAAGAATTAAAAAAATAAAACCTTTCTTAGTGCTCATCTACGTAATATAAGGAACTACTGTGCAAAATTTCGTGCCACCGGTTTAAGCTGTGCGGTTTTTAACGGCAAGTGTCAAGAATTTTATTAAGTAGATTCGTGCACGGAATGCGAAATGAAATAAAACTGTTTTCTCTTGTAAAGTTGTGAGGACACGTTATGTAACTCCCAGCTATATCAATATATCATTACTCACTAGACTTAACATAAATCACTCCCACGCACCGCCGCTCACAAATAAGAACTCAGCGACGCAAATTGCCGTATCACCGCCCTCCCTTCCCTCAAGAACTTAATTGTTACAGAGTCCTTGAAACGGGTAAATTTTCCCGCGGCGAGGGAGAAACGAGGTTGGTACCCCTGGGACCGGGTTCCCTTCCGCGGGGTTGACACCGTTTCGAGTGCCAGCCAGCTGCGATAACGAACGGTTAAGGGGCCTCCCTAGTAGCATCAGAAGTTAGCGGAACACTATGTTTTTAAAATAATGATGGGACTTTATTAATCGACACTACGAATCTGAAAATTTTTCACCCACGAGAAGATAATACACGAATTGTCTGTATACTTTTACATTTTTGTTTTTTTCTATCAAAATATGAAATAAAAAATCACCAACTTGTCCAACTTTGGGGCCATTTTATACTGCTTAGGAGAATGACAGAAAAAAAGTACAAGTCTAGAAAAAAAGATAATTTTTTTCTGAAGAAATTCATGTATTTAAAACATATAGTCATCGCTTTGAATTCCGAGATATCTTTTCCACAATTTCCGCAAATCCTGAAAGTTTTCCACCGTCTCGTGCTGCCGCTCGGCGAAGCCAGCTCGCAGGCCACACAGCTCAGGTAGCCGGGTGGAGGAACACGTGGCCGGAGGGGAGGCCGGCTACCTGTGTGTGCGTGCGTGCGTGAGAGGGAGACAACCCACAACCGGCACCGGTAAAAGATAATCCCGTGACCGAAAGAAATTCTCAGAATTGCTTTTAGTGTGCCTCGCCACAGTACCATGTGCTCGACTTACTCTGTGACTATATTCGTGTATCTCTAAAACATTGCTTTTGTTTAAACTACAAATATCCTAAAGCTTACCATACTAGATCATGTATTACGAAATAAAGTATTGAAACTAATCAATCAACACATTGAAAGTTGTCCTACAAACTATTTATTGGTGGCTTTACAGTCTCGCTAGCTAATTCGACAAAATTTATATTTAATTTTTAACATGAAAATACACTTCATTGTTTTTCCTTTTATTTTTAATAAAAATTCAAGAAACAATTATTGTACCACCCAATATTTTTTAAAATTATTTTAGTTTTCCAAAATAATTTTACACATCTTACAATGCCGAGGAAAAATTTTATACTGGTATTAACCAAATGGTTAACTATTTACAAAAGTTTTGATACTTAAAAATGTAGGTTTTATATAAAATGTATTTTAAATTAAAAGAAAAATCTTATTTTGAAAACTAAATGTCATTTTGCTATGCTTTATGGTTAGATAGATATCTGATTGCCTGCACTGTTTTAAAAATGTTCATGGGATGATATATAAAAAAATAAAAACTAGGGAAGTTCTATATTAAATAAGCTAGTCAGAATTATGTAAATGTTCCTCCTGGTGCAGGAATCACGAGGAGGATTGAAGATGAGGTCAGTGACCGATCGCTCACATATGTAGTTATGGATGGTACGTTATTAATTATAAAATTCAAAAACCATTTTGAAGTTAAAAAGTATAATTAGTGGCAATGTTTAATAAAGATGACGTAAATTTTCAGATAAACTTATTTCTACAGCTCAATTAATTAATAAGGGCAGGAAATAAATTTTTTACAGCAATTATACAAAATTATTAAAAAAATTTAAACCACAATTAATTTATCCAAAAACCAAAATTAAGTAAATATTGCCCACACATTACAACATCCACGAAAGAACCTTGCAAATTATTTTTGTTATATGCATTATTTTGCATTCAAGTTCTTTATTTTTTTATACTTCACCTACTTATAATTGTTACATATTTGGCACATGGTCCGTCACGCCCAATTAAAGGGCCTGAATAAGTAGAACGCGTTTCTGATCAAATTGCACGCCTGTTACTTTACCTGCAACCCGGAGCGGTGTGAAATAAATTATTGTACATTCTTGACGTTGGCAATCAACTTAAATATTTATGAGTTAAAACCAAACATAACTATAACGGATAATCAAAGAAATTTGGAAATTTTGAAAGCTTGTTCTGTTTTTATATAGTACACAAAGCAGTTAAACCATAAATTATTTGTTGTTGAAAAAAAATAATCCTTAACCTTTCATGCTTTTTTTCATTTATTTTTATTACCAGATATTTCCGTTTAAGTAATACTTATATATATAACAATATAGCAATCTAGAAAAAAAATTAAGGTAGCTTTATTCCAAATATGTTATGATAGACGTTAGTTAACTAAGAATATAAATTCGCTTTACAACCACAGCTTGTACACAAGTAAAAAAAAACATGGTTCTACTTACAGGCCGTATTGAACGTAGGGTAGGTTTATGACAAATACAACAGCAATAAACATATGGCTGAGTCTGCTTTCATGTACACTTTTTTTTTAAGTTATCACTTTTAAAGCGGGTAAAGGGTACCTATCAAGTAGCTTAGCATTACCCAAAGTGAATGTCGTGCTCCAGAAAATGTTCGAACTATGTATTATTTGTATCACTGTTGCGTTACAGACCTGCAACTTTTTTCAGTGCGCGATGTCACTCTCATGTAAAAATATGTCGTGTTTAGCGCAAACGTGTTCGAATGAATCCACATCGAGCTGCCAAAGAATACCTATCGATGTCGGCAACATACATAAGTATACAAACCAACGTTTACAAGTGTATTCATACGTAAGTATAAAACTGGCGGCGGGCCATGATGCAGTTGGTTCTTCGCGTACAGTCCACTGACGGGATAAGAAGCGTCAAAGATCTTATATGGCTATTCTGTAAACTTGTATGTCATTTCACTGCCTGCTTTAGACAAACAACATCCATTACTTTTAGCTTTGGCTTGAAAAGAATTACTCCGGCCGGCTTTCTTATATTACTTATTTCAGCTCCTCGTGCGACCAGTGTGTATACCTAATTTGTCCGCGGCCTTATCTTTGGGTGAAAGTTATTTGTAAGGGAAGTTGTATCGGTAATGTTCATCATGTATTACATAACAATTCGACTTAGATACGCACATGTGTCTTTAAAATATATGTTTAATAACTTGCAATACAAAGTATGTGTTGAATTTCATGTATTGAATTTTTTTTTACATTATGTACGAACATAATAATCACAATATTTCATGAGAAATTTTTAAAACATTTTACAAAGTAATCTCTAATTTCTTCCACACCTCATGGTTAACCTTACTATTTTATTTCATGTTTCAGTTGATTTAAACTGTTTGGAATCATAATATGACGGACAATGAAGAATATTAGTTTCAGTAAATTTTATGAGAGGATTTACTTATTACATTAAATATACCTCAATTTTTACCTCAAAGGAAAATAGTTGCATATAATTAAATGATAAATATTTGTTTCCCATTAATATAGTTTATGAACATAACTTATTGTTATAATACCTACATTAGTTAAATTGTGTTTTTGTAATGCTCTCCTATTTCAGTAAAATTTTTGGGCAAATTGAATAGCATATAGTCGATCTTTAACATAAGCTTTTGGAATACATAAATATAATAAATTATGTTCTCGTGATTTTAACAATTAAATATTTCTTCGCATGAAAAAATTAATTAACTAAAAAATATTTCAGTAATTTATACTTAAGGACTAAAAAATTTTATTTTTATAATATAATAATATTGTATGTGTGTATACTTTTCTGAAAAAAGTAGATTCAAGAAAACAAATTTTCTTTTTTTTAATTTTGTTCTTGAACTTACTTGACAAGCGATATTGAACTTCAACTTTATACTTTCGGTATAGTACTTATCGATTTATTTTCTCCAAACGGGAATTAAAAGTAAAGAATAAATACATTTTCCTCTATAATTATTGCAGCCGTATACTGAAAAGTTTAACTTTCCTTTATTTGCATGATGCGGAGCTCCTAACTACACAAAATTTTTGTTATTTATTTTGAACGTTGTATTTATGTTTCCTTACAAACTTAAATGAACCCCTTAACATTTAATTTCATCAAAAGTTATACAATATAAGTATCAAGTTAAAATATTTTTAAGTGTAGTTGTGGCTATTTTGTTGTTGAAAATGACACTCTTAAGTTTGAATGAAAGTGAGATATGAATAAATTATATTTGTAGTTAAAAACAGATAATTCATTTCAAATTCAATCTTTTGTTACATGCATATTTCCAAATAAATTTGACAATATATTAAATTCTATGCATTTGAATCTATTCGTATATTCTGCAGCATTAATTCCTATAAGCAAATACTTATTATGTACAATGTACTTTTAGTCCTGTCGTATAGTTATGCAAAAAATTGTATCAAAAGTATTGTTTCTTCTATGCGGTTATGGTTTAAAAAGAAAAAAAAGTAATTTAATTTATTTTTAAATTCGGTTGTCAGTAAGAACACGTATTTAGTGTAATACGACATATATTATTCTGTTTATTAAAACATTACTATCGATAACTCCATTTTAGATTAATCTGTCTATGTTATATTTCAAATTGATTCTTTTTCTTCGGCTTATGACAGCAGCAAATTTTGTTTTATCGCATATGTAATGTTTTTATGTTTTGCATATTATAATTAATGAGTTAGTATTGTTGGCGGGTGAGGCTTTTTCACAAATGGACGCGTTCTTGGCGGCTAGCAGGTAGGACGCGTGTATTACGCAGGCTGGATAGGGAAGTACGACTGCGGGCGAGCTCCATGATAGAAGCAACGGGAGCAGTATCACTCGGCTATTTCTATAGGTTGGGATAGCTGTGAGAATGGTAGAACAGATCACGGGACTATGGTGAGGAAAAAGGTCCCAAGCTCGACATCCCGACGATGAGACCGTTTACGAACTGTCGATGGATCATCAGGAAAGTTAACAACTTCTTCAGAAACTTGAGTTCCTCTTTCAAAATTCAGTTAAATACCTGGAGATGACTATATTCGGTGTTCTACCAAGCGAAGCATACTCTTAATTCATTACTAGTTGATGTTTAATATTTTGACGCAAAATAAAATTGTGAATCAGCTTACTTTGCTCATGCCAGGTTTAACAAGTTTTGTCAAAGTTAATTAAATGAATAAAAATTGTGTCCCTTTGTTACTGGCTACCCGCAAGAAATTATCATGGTGAATAATAATAATTTTAAGTCGACATGTAATATTTTGATTTTTATGGGATTGTGTTTTGGTAATGGTGTGTGTAACTGTCTTGTGTATTTTATTACATTCACTTCACGTAACGAATTGTCTGAACGTAATGTTATTGTTTGTTTGTTTTAATATTTCGTTTTATTGAACAAAGATACATAGTTTGCCACTTCGAGCGACTACAGAAATGACAATACAATTAGTTTACAGTGTTCCAAACATTTTAGTTTCCTCTACTGTACATGGGGGAAATATTTTTTATGTTATGTTTACTGAAACCATTTTACGCGCTAAATGAGATGTTGCGATTGAGTAGAAGGGAAAATATGTCATAAAACCCCGCGTAATGTTATGAATTCCATTCATTCGTTTACTCTGTGATCCGGAGGGTCTAATGTTAAGACTGAATACATGTGCACTTCCTCTATGTAGAGTGGCTTCATTGAGATGAAAGCAAAGCTCACGTTGATGAAATACTTATTAATTAAAAAATTAAAATGTTGTTTTATGCTTCAATTTCTGTTAGTGTCGTACACAGATTAAAAATGTAATGCAGAGTTCCTCAGTTTTATGTATATTGAAATTTGCTCATGTGTAGAGTAGTTATTTAAAGCATAAAAAACATATATGACGAATTGTTGTGTATTATTTCCATTAGGCGTGACCATGAAAATAGATAAGATTTTATCATTATGTGAAATCTACATTTTAAATGTTGGCGTTTAAATATTTATGAAAGCGTGTGATCTTAAAGCACTATTTATCTATTAAGGAAGTAGGTAGTTTCTTTGATTTTAGAAGGGTTTTTTAAACAAACAACTAAATTAATTCAAAAATTTGAACTACTGCAAGCAAAAAATACTTTATTCCATTTTTATTTTAAAATTAGCCATTGTATTCTACCTTGCTTACACTCTATTATCGAAAAATATATTTTTTTGACAGAGATGAATACCGTAAATTAATACACAAAACATACATGTTTTCGTATGATACAATAATAGCTAGTGACAGTGACGAAACCAAAATTATTTTGATAGTTTGTATAGAAAATCCCCAACAGTAGTGGTGGTATATTTAGGGATTTATTTGTAGATGGGTAAGTACTATTCCACAATAAAAAGGAGTTATCGTCAATTATCAAAGCAGCCATATTTCGTATCTTCTTTGACAGCCTAAATACAGCACCAAATGACGTACTTGGCTAAAAATTAATTCCAGCTGCATGCGTAGATTCCGGGAGGAGGGGAGAATCTCAGGGTGGCCCGAACCTCCCTGAAATAAAAAAGTCCGTCTGAGGGGGCCCCGCTTGCATTTGCAAAATCTTCACGTTATCCCGTGGGCCTCATGGGAATCCTACAAATTTTCGCCCGTGATTCCAGCTATACATTTCACTGACACCTTGAGCACAACAGTCAGTGCACACTGAGTTCTTCCATACCACCCGCACTTGTCTTCGATAAAATCTGAACTCAGGTGGATTCAGCGTGACTGACTAAGCCTGCAGTCTGAATCCACCTGTAGGCCGCTGTTGCAACAGCTAAGAAATTTACACTGCTCGTAGTGAACAGTCTGTATGTAACTCGAAACGTGATTCCAGTTCATTCGTGTATACTTATTCATCATATTATGCAACGTTAAAGTCATTAAAAAAATATGCAAGAATAAAATAAAATGCTAAACGTGTAATAAGAGCCAGAAAATAATATGCAGTAATATTTAGTGTAACTAAATACGACGTAAACCCTAGAATACAAAGTTGACGATGTGTCGTTGGTGGGAACACTTGTTTGTTCCTGACATTTTTTTTCTTTACAGAATTTAAAAGTAAGTTTGACATGCACTTTTTATTCAGGAAGTAAGTTAAAAATTTATTTGTCGTTATTGCGATTTAAAAAGTTGATTTGTGTCTAAGATTAAAAATAATTAATATTATTTTCATCATTTTATTCCCAGTTTTATTACTCAATTATTAGTAGGACGTGATTTCTCGTCGCGGTGCGGAATACTTTTATGAATGAAAGCATAACTGTTCGTGCAAAACCATTCATCACACAAATGTCAGTTCGAAAGTATGTTGGAAATTTTTTTAATGATATAATTTTGGCATTTTTCCCCCCCTGAAAACACAAGCTAACACATCGATTGTTGGTGACAGCATTTTTTGTAATGTATGCAAATCTCTTAATTATGTAGAACGTTAATTAAAATAAAAATACATGTTTTAAACAGAATTGACGATTGTTTGCATTTCATGGATATGGACTGGATCGCAACACTAATTTAATGTTTCAAGTTAATAAACACTGTCAGGAAGCAAGCAAGGCAATATGAGAACATTATCTTTTGGTTGAATGTAGCGAAAGGGAAAAACAGTCACCTTTCTTGCCACGATCTTGTTCGCAGATAACGCAGGTATAAGTAGCAAATGGACTCCACACAATGACAACCCTCCCATTATTCCGCCCCCCCTCGCTGAAACGCCCTCTCCCCCCTCCCCAACGGCGCAGGCGACAGTCTCAGGTATATCGCCCCGCCCAACCACTGGCAGTAGCACGTGGCCAGTGGCCCACCGCGCTAAACATTTTTACTAGGGAGGCCCCTTAATGGCATCGCGGTTAGCGGAAAGGTGGGAGAAGGGTCGTTGAGGAATGGGCGGAAGAGAGGACGAAGAGGGAATAAGGAAAGTACTCGGTGGGATGAAGTTTGAAGTGGAAAAGGAAATTGACGCTGCGGAAATACAAACACTTGGGGCGGTATTCCAAGACGTGTTCGGGTAAGGTAGCGAATAAGCACTGCCTTGTTAGAATACAAGTGTAACCTAACTCGCACGCCGTATTCCAGAACCCGTCCAAGTCAAATCCCAGTAAGGTAACAAATCTGCAACCATTTTAATAAACGGTGCCTTGCGCGAGGCTAGAAACTGGTTTCAACGCATTCTAGCAACTTTTTCGCAACCATCGATCCAATTGTTACGGAAATAATCGTACAGATAGCAGCACCGTTGCAGGAATTAAATTGTTTTATTGTAATTTTCTGAAGTACTTTTTAAGTTGCCATTATTTCTTGTTATGACCGTTGAAGTGTACAAAATGTATTCCAGGATAGTTTTGCTACCACAAAGTTTTATTTGGCACACCAATACTTTTGGTACGTTCCCTGATATTCACGAAATTGAATACATACGAAGGTCCGCCATCTGGACGAAATCAACGAAAATTTGAGCTCTGCGCATGCGCGAAATCTGGGCAACAATAAGGGTCTGACGTCTGACCGTGTCTTATAGTGCACTAGGAATACGGTTAGGGTAGAGGTGTAGCATATTCAACACCTACATCCTTATTTTTTTTTACATGGTTTATATTAGCTTCACCTGTATGTTTGTCTGTCCGTCTGTAACTCTGTCTGTCCGTCTGTAACTCTTTCGACTAAGAGTGAGTGACTCATCACAGTAAAATGTCCCACTTATTTCATTACGTTCGTTAGCCGAGCGGTCTAAGGCGCGCGACTTCTGTGACGTCAGCTTTCGGATTCAAAGATCGTGGGTTCTACTCCCGGCCACGCCGAAAAAAAATTTTTTTTTTTTTCCCCGGTAAATTCTAATATTATATCCATACATCTAACTGCAAATGATTCGTAGAGACTTTACCATTTCTTTGTGACGTTGCAACTCCAAATAGTTATCTCAGATGGTAATAGCATTGAATATATATAATGTATAGAAGTCGCGAGCCCAGGTTAAATTTTCTGTCCGGTTTCTCAGAAGAATTGTTGTAGTTCCAAGCTCCGCCGCTGCGATCGCTTTCATCGCTGGGTATCAGCCGTATACGCCCCTGGTGGTGTTTGGCAGAACTTGGTTAACCAGCCCAGTCGTGACATCATCCTTCACCTCCCCTCCCCCCCCCCCCCCCCCCCCCTCCACGGCACACAACCAGCCCTTCGAAAATCCAAGACCAACGATTCAAATTACCCGGCAGGTCTTATCAGCATCTTTAGGCGACCTTGAAAAGGAGCTTCCTTTACCGTCGTTTGAGAATGATGAAATCCCAAAAGAAGCTAGCCACGGAAATCACTGAATGATGGGATTCTGTACCCGAGTGAAGTGAAAATTAGCTATTAAAACATTGTATTGGGCCAATAGTCAGTGTTCCGTTCAAAATATGGTTTTATTTTTAAAATACTTATTTTAACTATATTTCGCGTTTGTACAAATTTACTTTTAGATATTGGCAAGGAAAATTAACATACCTTAAACAACCTTCTCTTATTCAACGTTATCTATTAAGTAGTAAAAGGGGTAGATATTATTTTAAAAAATAAAAAAAAATGGAACTCACTAAATAAGTATTGGCAAGATATATATAAATTCAATAATAAAATACGCATATTAAAATTTTTTGTATTTAACTTTTTTCGGTAATAAAAATTCAGGATGATTTTGGTTTAATTTGTTTACGTATATTGCTATATTTTCTCAATCACATAGAAAAGGGAAAAGAGTACATCAGTGAAAATTCAAAAATTTAGTTTAAGTAATACTAGCCATACCAAAAAATCAATATGCGAGATAAGAAATTTGGCAACTGCTCTACATTTCAAATAAAAATGCATTGGTTTCATGAATACTGAAATGTATGCGTAATAAGGCATATTATGTTATTATCCTAAGCATGACTATAACTAAAAAAATTACAGTAATTTAAAACGATGGCAGTCTTAACATACAATAAGTGCGCGAGTCTTAGTTTATATTTTAATTGGCTTCTTCGTCAGATGGAAAAGAGTTAAGATTTCATCAAGGAAAAATATATTCTCAAAGTCACTAAACCGGGAGATAGAAAATAAGGTAGGTACCTACTTAATTTTAAATAAAAGTTAAAATAGGCTTACGCTAAACCAATTAAAAATAAGTCGTAAAAATATTTTTATTTATTAAATATGTTCTATACTTGACAGTTCTTTGTGTATAATTCTTCAAAAATCTTTGGAATTTAATACATATTTTTCTTAAAATGGTAGAATATCAGCAATACCCGGAAATTACGTGAGGAAAGCCACGGGTTATTAGATATACTTTTACTATAAAATAAAAACAACTATACATTTGTAGTTCACGAATGTGATATTTTGTTTATTGCTTCACAACATTCATTTGCCAGTCTCAAATTTCATCGTACCACTTGTCAGAAATGTCACCAAAAATGAGAGATAGATTTTTTCTGACGAATTTCAATTACGAGGAAACCTTTCGCAAGATTTTTTTCTTCGCAGTAGTCACTGGGACACAATTAATTTAAATCCACTAAGATAATAAAATTGTATGTATAATGATTTGTTTTTGTATATTTATATAACTTCCCAACTAATTTTTAATGATTTTCATGTGAATAAAAACTTGTAAAGCAATTTAATTAACTGTGTCATAATTCTTCTGATTAGATGGAAATACAAACTTTTCATCCGTAATATACGATGATAATATATATATATATTATTGCAAAATAATATTCACTGTTCAAATGCAAATTTAAATAGATTATTCATACATGTTTCCTGCTAATTAATGGTTTAACATAATAATTTTTAGTATAAAATCCTTTTTCTCTTGTGTTAAAATGGGTTGCTAAAATGAGGAATTATAAATTTATCACTTACTAAGTCCGTTCACAGATTTACACAAAACAACAATGTAGATAATCTTTTTTGGTAGTTTCTAATTTTCTGCCCTGAATAACATGAATTTGGTTGAATTCATACCAAAGTGAATTTTTTGAACAACTTAAATTGATGTCATAAATAAATATTTATTTTATATTAAAAATCCACAAACTGTTTTTAAAATATAATATTTATCACGCCAGATGGAATAATAAACAAAAAATAGCTGTTATATGTTGTCTGTGTTTAAAGAATTGTATTATATTTAATGGAAATAATATTTACCTTTAGGTTATTAAAATAAAATATATTTGTATTCAAAATACTTGCGCATCGTTTTTACGAGCATAACTTGTGTATCTAACCTCAAAGCAAGGAATATAAAGAGTGGCAACTCAATGCTATAACAAAAACTCTTATTTTCTTTGGAGATCCGGTAAATATGCGTTATTTATAAGCAACTTAACATAGTAAATCGTTAACTTTTCAGATCTATGTTGGCAAAATTGATTTTTTTTTAGTGGTCATTCGTTACTGGGAATATTCACCATATAACGTTTATGATTATTTATTTTGAATTACGAAACAACCAAAACAGTGGCTGTATCCGAATACTGGCCTAATGGATCCCTTAGCTAAGGGATCCACTAAAAGTGCATCGTAGTGGACGCGGCCATCTTTGTGTTGAATCCGAATTCTCACAAGGGATGCCAATGCATCCCTTCACGCATCTACTAATTCGAGATTTCTAGGGATGCGACACTCGCATCCACTAACGCGTCCCTACATCCATTAGCTACGGAATCTGGTTTTATTTTGTTTGTGTATAATATTACTTCAGATTTTCAGCATAAGATTTGTTTAAAGCATTATAAGCGAAAGTGATAACTTAAACAGAGACAAATGAAGACGTTAATAAATATAATAAAAATACGAATTTAAACTTAAAGGATAATTCAAAACTCATAAGTATTTTTAAAGTTAACAATTTATAAAATGTATTTTATTTGGATCGCTAACATGTATAACATACACGTTACATTATTTTTTTAATTGGTAGGTATTTATTATTTACGTTTTGCTGAATATTCGTAGATATCCCTACACAAAATGGCTGCGTGAACATTAGTACGACTGACAGTCAACAGGTGGTGCTAGCAGTAAAAGTATTCGTATACTATCCATCCATTAGAAATGCGTCCTCTACATTGTGGCTGCATTTGCTAAGGGATGTAGGGATGTGTGTGCTAAGGACGCATCCCTATGTATTCGGATACAGCCATTATGTAAAAATGCTTCATCTTATGTTAAAAAAAAATTATAAACTGCATAGCCACAAAGTATGACATCATACCATTAGTTTCAGTTACTAATAACATTACGTGCACGCGTTTGAACAGTCATCGCAGCCATAGTTGTTTCATAGCTACCAAAATAATTCAACGTTGTCAAGAATTATTCCAAATTATGTTTTGCCATTTTACTCAATGCGCCACTCCGTTAACACAACATTTTATAAATTCTGAACTACGAATGTCAGTATTTTTTTTTTTTTTACGTTATTACGTTTAAGAAATTTCTGTAGTTTTCTTATAATTAAAACTTAAATTTTGATGTTGGCATCTTTTAACCGCACTTTTATTTCGGTGGCCGTACTCCTCCAATTCAGTTGCGCCCGCCCGTATCTAAGCGCTCGGATTTCAACAAAAGGCACCGCCTCTCGATAGAGTGAGACAGAGAATTACGCGCATGACCTTGAAAAAAGCGACGCTACAGCGCTCTGGCGTGGAAGCTGGTAACTACGAGCACCCTCTTGTGGAAAGAAGAGCTGTCTAGCGGCGGAGCTAACAACTACCACAGTTTTGGATCCGAAAATTGGAATAATAAATCCTATCCCCTCGCGACTTCTGTAAGTTATATATATTCAATGGTAATAGGTAGTGTCGGTAACTCATTTCCCTATGATAATTATACATAAATATAGTTTAAAAAACTAAAAAAAAATGCTTTTAAAGAATATCAAACTAAAAAGTTAAAAATAAATATAGTTTAAAAAACTAAAAAACATGCTTTTAAAGAATATCAAACTAAAAAGTTAAAAATAAATATAGTTTAAAAAACTAAAGAAACATGCTTTTAAAGATTATCAAACTAAAAAGTAAAAAATAATTTTAAAATTAAATTTTTATGACAATAGTATATAAGCAATACTAGTATAAATGAGAAAAAAGCATGGGGCGCTTAATATTAAAAAAATATGGTACAAAGCGCCTCAAGCTTTTTTTTCATTTATACTAGTATTGCTTATATACTATTGTCATAAATTTAATTTTAAAATTATTTTTTACTTTTTAGTTTGATAATCTTTAAAAGCATGTTTCTTTAGTTTTTTAAACTATATTTATGTGTCTTGGAATACCGGCCTTATATCTCTGTGTCATGTAATAAATATTTCAAATCCGGCAGTACTTTTAAGTTGTTATTACCAGTGGCAGGAACCCTAATATCACTTGCAAAGCATCCCAACCATGTTCGGTTATGGACACTGACAAACACATGAATTTGCTTACAAACAGTGTTGAAAGATCAACAGTGTCTTAAGGATACGTAGACGATTGGTGTAACTTTGGAGAACTTTCATGTCTTAGACAAGGTACTCAACACAGACTATAATCATCGCACTGATCACCAATTACATTAGAATCTTTTAGACAGAATTGTTTGTATGAAACCGCAATTTGAAAATGATAATTTGCAGTTTTGTTGTTCAATTCAAATCAAGTTCAAGACGAAAAAACGGTTGGATCGCTGCTTCGAGACATGGAATTTGAACAGTCAGTCTTCGTCGGTGACTTGTCTCTTTATAACTTTTAACGGTTACACTAATATAAAGTAGTAAAAAAAAAAAACGCAAACACGTGATCATGTCCCTAAACATTTTTAGATATTTGTTTGCGAGATTTTTGTTTACCTAAATCTAATCACCATTTTAAATCTCTCGGAGGAAATAAAAATCCAGAATAATCAGAGGAAAGCCACACTTGTCTTCAGACACATTGGGTTAAATCTTTTAGCGAATACCACAAAAATAGTTTCGTAGTTTAAAGATATATATATATTTTGCAGATTACAGCTTTAACACTTTCGCGATGCGGCACTGCTACAGTCTGCTTCCTTTTTCCGTTCCTCTTTTTCTTCGACGCGTTCTAGTCGTTGCTTTTTTTTTTTTTTTTGCACGGTGCCGCGAATGGAGAATTTATTACAAACCGAACGGCCGAGGGCTGTATTTTATCTCGCACGGGTGCTTTCCTTTAAATCTTCACGGTTTCAAACGAATTAAACTGGGAATTACTAGACGTGAAGGATTGCGATTACACTGTAATTTTTTTTTAAATGGAACAGAAATATGTTTTTGTTGTAAAATTACAAATTTTTGTAAATTTGTACAGTAACATGAAAACAACTGTATCACTACAAAATAGTGTTCGCAGTAATACTGGGTTCGGATTCTTACTCGGGCTTTTATACTTTGTGTTGTCCCAGTACCTCCAACAGTTAGTTATTTGTAAACCGTTCCCTGAATAGATTTACAGTATTAATTGCGCACATTAGTAAGAAGAATAAAAAAAAATAATATAAAATTATTAAATATTCGATTGTATTGTCAACTGTTTAAAAATTATACTTTAGTGAAACATCAATTAAAATATAAAATTGTGTGCCGATTTTCGTAAGAAATACTCAGTATTATCTCGAAATACTTATAGCTTGCGTACAAAATAACCACAATCATGTGTTGTACAAAGTTACAATATCTTTCTTGTAGTAATACAAACTGTATCTTGGCAACTGGTTTCCAAAGGAATCTTTTGTAAAAGTGCAGAATTTTTTCTCTGAAGATGCTACAAGGATGCCATGCAAAACAAAACGTGAAATACCTAACAATTCTTTGCACAGAAATTCTTTGCAGCTCACTTATGAATATTCTAGACGTTCCTCGACCTGGTTGAGTTTTGTTTTGTCTGCGCAGCTAGCTGAACTTCCATGACAATGATGCCGATTGTTGTTTGACGTCATTGTCTCTAAGAAATGCCTCTTTAAATATTGGCTACGTTGCACCCGGTTCGTTCTTCGATTTCTTGCTGTTTATCTGTTCACTTACGGGTCCATTGGCCGTTTAAGATTTTGAGTCCTGGCTGCTGCGAAATTTTCTAGTACTTTGCTTTTAATAACTTTAGGGAATGAAACTGAAAACAACATTTTCTTTTGAATACAGAGCTAGTTTTCGCTTGCGCTCAGAGATCCGCGAATTCAATTGTTTGCAGTCCAAGGCCAGTGGGTGGCTACCTTGATAAATCCACAAATGAGCATATTGCAAGTTAATGTGAATTTTTAATATTTAATCCTACTCTCATTCTTCAGACTCATTTTGGGGCTTTATAAAAGTTCGTGTCTACTTTCCACCGCTACCTGATTATTTGCCAGAGTTGAGACACAGAGGCTTCCACTACTCCGGACTTGTTAACCAAAGTGCGGGAAGAATTGGACTTTAAATTTAATGATTGCCGTATATCGAACATTTGTATGAAAAACTAGGTTAGTTTAACTTCAATTTGATGTATCATTTGTTGTAAATAGTCTTGATTAAACTGTTATAATTAGAGACCTGCAAAATTCGCGGATTCATTCGGTGATAGGCTAGAATTCAAACACATACACCTCTAAGATAATTTTGCTATTGGCTTACTGTTCCTGGACGAATCTCAACCAGTTATAAACCCTCAACCAAAGAAGGATCGAATCACAGACAAACCAGCTGAGACGACTTACAAGTCGGCAGCCAATGAACCTGCGTTATTTGCCCGAGTGTACAGGGGTATGTGCAGTCCATCCTGAAGGCCATCGAAAACGCGAATTTTCCAGGTCTCTAATTATAATTAGAGACCCGGAAAATTCGCGGGTTCAATGACCTCCAGGATAGACTCCAATATCATCTACACACTCGGGCAAATTCCAACTGTTTATTGGCTGCTGACTTGTGAGTCGTCTCGACTGGGTGGCCTGTGATTCGACATTTCTATGAGCGAGGGTCTCTAATTGGCCCTCAGTCCTCCAGATTAACAGTGAACCAATGATAAAAGCAGCACTAAGGTATAATTATTTGAATTTTAGCATAGCACGAAATGAATCCGCGAAATTCGCGGGTCTCCAGTTATAATATACCGCTGAAACTGGGACATCGTGGACACCAGGGTGAACCCGCGCACCAGTTCGGCGGCTGACGCGTGAAGGGGAGGGATTGTGGTGTCGAGCTGAGTGGTCGCGCCCCTCATCGGATCGGTCCGTTGTGTCGTGCGCAGGTGCTGCTGCGGCCTGTCCTACACATTCCACACCGCGGCGGGGCTCGGCGCCGACACCAACTACAACGCCGTGGAGCAGTGGGTGCCGTCCAAGCACACCAAGGCGACGCCCACGGACGCCTACGGCACCATCGAGTTCCAGGGTGGGCCGCACCCCAGCAAGGCTCAGGTATGCAACTTCGCGTTGCCTCGCCTCGCCTCGGCTCACATGCTGGACCTCAGAACTTTCGTCCAACCTCCAATGAGAAAACATGTTCGACACGCGAATTTAAAGTACTAGGTTAACACAAACATAACCTCAAAAATGTGCGAGCAAGTATTTCAGTGCTCGTCAGTGATGTGTAAACGTCTAACCTCACGTTGTTCCCACTTACAATAAATACGAAACTCGGACACGGAATTCTTTTAAATGATTCTTTCCAAATATACCGAAATTTCTAAATGCAAATCACACTTTTTTTTTTGCGCCCGACGCTAGAATTCGCTGCCGTAATCGTAAACGTTGCTTGGCCACCATCAAACGCGGATAACAGCTAGGGATGGGCGAAATGGTTGTTTACCTGTTATGGTTTCGATTGAATAACTGGTTAATATGAACGTAACCGTAACGTTATCCGTTATTGATCATGAAGGCCTGTTTTCAATCATTCACTATTAGAATAAATTGCAAAGAGCGACTAAAAAATGCAATACATCCAGCGTGTGTGTTTTTAACACTGGCATTATAATTTTCCTTCTTTTTTTTTTCATTCAAAATTAAAAACATTAATTTACATGGTTGCAAATGTGTGTATGTAATTACATACAGGTACGTTATTTTTTTGTAAAATTACGTAGAAATATTTACTGGCTTAATGAATGACACATTTTATATAATTTAACTCATATTCCTCAGACCTGATAGTAGCGGGGCCCTGATAGTAGCGGGGCCATGATAGTAGCTGGGCCCTGATGGTAGCGGGACCCTGATAGTAGCGGTGCCTTGATGGTGGCGAGTCCCTGATGGTAGCGAGGCCCTGATAGTAGCTGGGCCCCGATAGTAGAGGAGCCCTGGGCGATTACCCTGGCCTGGAGCTACCTCTGCTGAAATTGAGCCTTAAGGGGGTGCCTCCCATTTCAGGAGATGATTGAATACTTATGTTAATCACAGATAATAAACCTTTAGACATTTTAAATGGTTTAGCTTTCACGAAATTAAAAATATATTCATCACATCATTTTTGCATAATTATCTGCCAAAGACACATTTTTATTGTTTTTTTTTGGGCGTGCAAATAAAGAGAATCAACTGAAAAACAGGATTAAAATTTTTTTACGTTTAAAGGTAATGAATGATACTGACTACTTCATGATAGGGTTTGTATGTCTATTACAAAAACTTATTTTATTTAACCTAGTCTTCAAAATACTCACAAACTATAGGAATATTTGAAAAGCCAGGTAAAATTAAATAACATCTTCTGAAAGAATTGCCAACCAGTAGTATAGGAATGGGGCTCCGAGCGCACGGGTTCTGGGTGTGGTGCCTGTGGTGCCGACCGCCATCTTGGATTTTGACGTCACGGCGGCCATTTTTGACTCAAAATTCCTCAAAATTCCTCAAAATTGACTCAAAATGACTCAAAAATTCACGTTTTAAGAAAAAATTTCCCGTTTTCGAGGGAAAAATTCCCGTTTCGAGGGAAAATTTCCCGTTTTATTCCGTAAAAATCCCAGCAGCTAGAAATTCCTGATAGAGGCTTAAGCATCCTTAACTCAAGCCTCAGTTAAGCCTCTTTTAGGATTATGACGTCACCGTTGCAATTTTCGTTACGCCCGCCATCTTGAAAATCCGCAATTTTTATGTTAGAAAATCGGGAAAACATTTAAAAATCATTAAAAAAATCATTTGATCGAACTAAAAAAAATATTAAAAACCACTGTTGCAGTTATCGTTACGGTAGCCATCTTGGATTATATAAATGTTGCATATTTCTTTACACCCGCCATCTTGGTTGAGTACCATGCCATTCTTACACTTTACGTTACGACCACCATATTGGATCCTATTAATGTTGCAATTATCGTTATGGTCGCCATCTTGAAATTTAGTCGCCATCTTGTAATTTAGACGCCATCTTGTAATTTAGACGCCATCTTGGAAATCCGTAATTTTTATGTTAGAAAATCGGGAAAAATTCCAAAATTCATCAAAAAAAATTAACTTTTTAGAATTCTGATTGATTATATCGATTCCCGTCCTTGGTTCGAAACCGGTGAGGGCAAAAAAAATATCACATCAGATCCTTCCTCCACAGAAGCCACCTACAGACTGACCTACCACCACCAATAACAAGGTATTTACCATCAGCTGGTATGACGTCATGTCCGTCATCTTGTCTTTGTCAGCTGGAGGCCGCCATCTTGGTTTCGTCTGCTAGAGTGTGCTGACGACATGTTAGTATAATGTTCTGTTCACCATAACTTTGACCTCTTATATTGACATTGTACTTTGTCATTGACCTTGAACTTTGACCTTGAACTTTGACCTTGACCTTAAACTTTGACCTTGAACTTTGACCTTGACCTTGAAATTTGACCTTGACCTTGAAATTGGACTTTGTCCTTGAAATTTGACTTTGTCCTTGTCGACCATCATGGATCCGACATTTTATGTTCAGTACATGCTACCAGGAGCGACCACCTGCTGGAGTACACCATCTTGCACGTGTACTCATATTATAGAGTACATTTCCATCTGGTTAATTTTATTCTAACCCGCTACAGTGCAGTAATCATTTATTACCGAGGTGCCCCCCCCATCTTGAAATTCGGCCGCCATCTTGAAATCATGTAATAATGTAGCTAGAAAAGCGGGAAAAAATCCAAAATTCATAAAAAAAATCACTCATTAACTTACATATCGATTCGATCCGCTCCAGTCCTTGGTTCGATCCGAGATCGATGCAATATTGTTTAATTTTATGTAAAAAAATAATAATTTCCATAAACCATGTTCAAAATTCATTAAATAAATTTCCATCAATATACTGATTAATTAGATCAACTCTAAGATCCTTGGTTCGATCCCTGGCCGATACAAAACAACTTTAATTTAAAAAAAAATACTAAAAAAGTGCTAGGTGTGAGAAAATAAAAACACCACAAGTTCTTTTAAAAAAATTTTATTACATAAATTCAATACACTACTACAAGTACAAAAAAAACACTGACAAATTACCAAAACCTTTTGGATTCCTCGATTCAAACAGTCTTCTTATTGTACGGACTAAGCCTTTTACATGACTTTAAATGTCTATCCGATCCGTTCATCACCACAGCCAGAGACGGACTGAAGTCCATAGCACTTATATATAGACTCATCAGTCGGTACAACACATGAGTCAAAACAAGAACCATGTTCATTATACGTCTCGGAGCATTTTTTATAATGACGATGTAAACTATCGAGACGCGAAATTAGTTTATTGCACTTATTGCACTGAAATTGTATTCTTTGAACATTATTAGAACAACCGCTTCTTTCATGTCTGCGAGCATTTGAGGTGATAGTAAATGATGCACCACAGTATTTGCACTGATGCGAAGTACGCTCTTCATTAATTGAAGTATACAATGTTGACGATGAAACTTCAGCTGATGGTGGAACAGCACATATCGAAGTCTCCTCCAGTGTTGTCAGAGGCGTTGCCAACGGGATCTGCTCCAACATCGTCGGCGCTGACGTCATGGTTCCCGTAGTCGATGATACATCCTCCATCGAGTACGACGTTAAAGTCGGTAAAGATGCCATCGAAGTCTCAAGAACAGGCAATTACACGACTTATGCACCAGAAGAAACAAACTAGGTGATCCCTACACCACCGTCGCCAGTAACAAACTGAGCGTCCTGCTGTCTAGGACTCGCTTATATACATGCACCGTATGGAATAATACGCTAGTCAAATCAAGAACCATCTACAATAATACTAGAGTCAAAACAACGTTAAAAATAGAAGCACCGACTACGAAAAGGCAGCACATTTGGAAGCACCGACTACGAAAAGGCAGCACATTTGGAAGCACCGACAACGAAAAGGCAGCACATTTGGCAGCACCGACAACGAAAAGGCAGCACATTTGGAAGCACCGACTACGAAAAGGCAGCACATTTGGAAGCACCGACAACGAAAAGGCAGCACATTTGGAAGCACCGACAACGAAAAGGCAGCACATTTGGAAGCACCGACAACGAAAATGGCAGCACATTTGGAAGCACCGACAACGAAAAGGCAGCACATTCTGGAAGCACCGACAACGAAAAGGCAGCACATTCGGAAGCACCGACAACGAAAAGGCAGCACATTCGGAAGCACCGACAACGAAAAGGCAGCACATTTGGAAGCACCGACAACGAAAAGGCAGCACATTTGGAAGCACCGACAACGAAAAGGCAGCACATTCGGAAGCACCGACAACAAAAAGGCAGCACATTTGGAAGCACCGACAACGAAAAGGCAGCACATTTGGAAGCACCGACAACGAAAAGGCAGCACATTCGGAAGCACCGACAACGAAAAGGCAGCACATTTGGAAGCACCGACAACGAAAAGGCAGCACATTCGGAAGCACCGACAACGAAAAGGCAGCACATTTGGAAGCACCGCCAACGAAAAGGCAATGCATTTTGGATGCACCATCATAAAGACAGCGCATTTTGGAAGCACCATCGAATAAGGAAGCACATTTTGGAAGCACCATCGAATAAGGAATCACACTTGGAAGCTCCATCGAATAAGGAAGCACACTTGGAAGCTCCATCAACAAAAAAAAAAGGCAAAAAGGAAGCACAAGTTACGAGATCTAAGTCTTAGTTAGAAATCAGAATACACGAAATAAAAACCTTAAATTTTTATAATTTAAATTATTTATTTCTTTACATTATACAAATGCAAGTAAAACAAGCCATTATTGTATGTAGCCAGCTTTCCTCAGTTCCTTGAGTATGAAGGATATATCTTTGATGCACAAATAGTTTCCTGCACAAAGCGAACCATGTAGAAGTCTTAGCCGGTCAACCAATATGTTTGGATCTTTCCATGATGTGTAATCATTCTCTTCTACCACCATCTTCCTTGCACCTTTATAATAAATATTATGATCTCTGGTGTCTTCCGTTTTACCACCAACCTCAGGGTAACTTTCATGTTTGAGACGGTGATCATCACAAGCTTGATCAGATTTATTTAATATATCACGACGTTTCCACCGTTTCGGTCTCAGGACACCTCCACATTCTTCGATCTTGGCAGCTTTAGGTGTTTCATCATAGTCTATGTCTTTGTCAACAGCCTCAGAGTCACTGTAACAATCACTGTAGAAGGAATCGTCTTCACCCAATTTACCGTAATAATTCGATGTTGATGATGTCGAAGTGTCTTCATCGTCTTCATGCTTCCTTTTTAGGAGTCCATCATTTTTACAAAGTAGGAAAGATCTACTTGAATTCGGCTGGAATATATTCTCACTTTTCACGTTAAGGATTCTTCCATTGTCTTCATTCTTCCGTAAATCATCAACCTCCTTCAATTTAAGTTCTTTGTCGAGATCGGAAGAGCCAAGAAGATTATTGTGATAATGCAGATCACTCTTCCTTAGGCTAGTAGATTCATCGTTGTCCTCTTGCTTGTACGCAGGCTTGGCGCTACAAGTTCTGCCATGTCTTTTTAGGCTCTCTCTCCGCGTAAACGACTTGCTACATCGAACACAACTTATCATATTGCGCAGAGGATTTTTAACACAGTCATTCTTCTCGTGTTGTCTTTTATTCTTTCTCAAGATAAACTCTTTACTGCAAAACTTACACCTATGTTCTTTCGATACAGCGTCAGATCCCAAATCGGAATTCATATTAGTTACTGAGACTAATGCCAGATACCAATTGAGTGTTTTAAATTAAATCCAATACTTAAATAGAAATTTTTTCATATTTCATCAGCGAGAATTAATATATCTCATGCAAAAGTACTTTATGCATGTAGTTCTGCTTTTCAACAACAGATGTCGCCACATGTTGCTTGCAGGTAAATAATATTTAGTTCTTTTATGCGGGATGCGGGATGCTCACTAACGATCGCAAAAGAAGGATGGCTTCGCTAGACTCCAAGGAAAAGGAAGTTCGTCTTGCATGTTGGTGCTCCACAGATGTCTCATGGTGTAATATTAATTTGACTGAGTAATGATATTTTTTTTTAATTCCACCTGATAAAAATATTGCAAGTTTTGATTTAGTAGCAGAAATTATCGAATTAAATGTAACTCCAAATAAAATGACATGTCTCATTAGACAAAAAAAATCCATGCAGAGATAGATCTCTCACAAATAATCAGGAGCACTCGGTGAAAACCATCAGATGTATAGTCAGGAATAATCAGAAAAACTTGGAGAAAGCCATCAATATAATAACAAGAATAATCAGGAGCACACGGAGAAAACTACCATAATATTGTCAAGAATAATCAGGAGCACACGGATAAATCCACCATAATACTGTCAAGAATAAACGGGAGCACACGGAGAAAACCACCATAATATTGACAAGAATAATCAGGAGCACACGGAGAAAACCGCCACAAGTTTTCTTTGATATCATAAAATTTCAGAAAAAAATAAATAATAAAAATAAATAAATAAAAAATTTAAAAAAATGAAATAAAAAAATACATAAAATTCTGGCTTGTACTAGAACTATATCTTTGCTCAACAATGAGAAGTTCACAAGCTAGCAGAATCTATTTATGTATTTTTTTATTTCATTTTTTTAAATTTTTTATTTATTTATTTTTATTATTTATTTTTTTCTGAAATTTTATGATATCAAAGAAAACTTGTGGCGGTTTTCTCCGTGTGCTCCTGATTATTCTTGTCAATATTATGGTGGTTTTCTCCGTGTGCTCCCGTTTATTCTTGACAGTATTATGGAGGATTTATCCGTGTGCTCCTGATTATTCTTGACAATATTATGGTAGTTTTCTCCGTGTGCTCCTGATTATTCTTGTTATTATATTGATGGCTTTCTCCAAGTTTTTCTGATTATTCCTGACTATACATATGATGGTTTTCACCGAGTGCTCCTGATTATTTGTGAGAGATCTATCTCTGCATGGATTTTTTTTGTCTAATGAGACATGTCATTTTATTTGGAGTTACATTTAATTCGATAATTTCTGCTACTAAATCAAAACTTGCAATATTTTTATCAGGTGGAATTAAAAAAAAATATCATTACTCAGTCAAATTAATATTACACCATGAGACATCTGTGGAGCACCAACATGCAAGACGAACTTCCTTTTCCTTGGAGTCTAGCGAAGCCATCCTTATTTTGCGATCGTTAGTGAGCATCCCGCATCCCGCATAAAAGAACTAAATATTATTTACCTGCAAGCAACATGTGGCGACATCTGTTGTTGAAAAGCAGAACTACATGCATAAAGTACTTTTGCATGAGATATATTAATTCTCGCTGATGAAATATGAAAAAATTTCTATTTAAGTATTGGATTTAATTTAAAACACTCAATTGGTATCTGGCATTAGTCTCAGTAACTAATATGAATTCCGATTTGGGATCTGACGCTGTATCGAAAGAACATAGGTGTAAGTTTTGCAGTAAAGAGTTTATCTTGAGAAAGAATAAAAGACAACACGAGAAGAATGACTGTGTTAAAAATCCTCTGCGCAATATGATAAGTTGTGTTCGATGTAGCAAGTCGTTTACGCGGAGAGAGAGCCTAAAAAGACATGGCAGAACTTGTAGCGCCAAGCCTGCGTACAAGCAAGAGGACAACGATGAATCTACTAGCCTAAGGAAGAGTGATCTGCATTATCACAATAATCTTCTTGGCTCTTCCGATCTCGACAAAGAACTTAAATTGAAGGAGGTTGATGATTTACGGAAGAATGAAGACAATGGAAGAATCCTTAACGTGAAAAGTGAGAATATATTCCAGCCGAATTCAAGTAGATCTTTCCTACTTTGTAAAAATGATGGACTCCTAAAAAGGAAGCATGAAGACGATGAAGACACTTCGACATCATCAACATCGAATTATTACGGTAAATTGGGTGAAGACGATTCCTTCTACAGTGATTGTTACAGTGACTCTGAGGCTGTTGACAAAGACATAGACTATGATGAAACACCTAAAGCTGCCAAGATCGAAGAATGTGGAGGTGTCCTGAGACCGAAACGGTGGAAACGTCGTGATATATTAAATAAATCTGATCAAGCTTGTGATGATCACCGTCTCAAACATGAAAGTTACCCTGAGGTTGGTGGTAAAACGGAAGACACCAGAGATCATAATATTTATTATAAAGGTGCAAGGAAGATGGTGGTAGAAGAGAATGATTACACATCATGGAAAGATCCAAACATATTGGTTGACCGGCTAAGACTTCTACATGGTTCGCTTTGTGCAGGAAACTATTTGTGCATCAAAGAAATATCCTTCATACTCAAGGAACTGAGGAAAGCTGGCTACATACAATAATGGCTTGTTTTACTTGCATTTGTATAATGTAAAGAAATAAATAATTTAAATTATAAAAATTTAAGGTTTTTATTTCGTGTATTCTGATTTCTAACTAAGACTTAGATCTCGTAACTTGTGCTTCCTTTTTGCCTTTTTTTTTTGTTGATGGAGCTTCCAAGTGTGCTTCCTTATTCGATGGAGCTTCCAAGTGTGATTCCTTATTCGATGGTGCTTCCAAAATGTGCTTCCTTATTCGATGGTGCTTCCAAAATGCGCTGTCTTTATGATGGTGCATCCAAAATGCATTGCCTTTTCGTTGGCGGTGCTTCCAAATGTGCTGCCTTTTCGTTGTCGGTGCTTCCGAATGTGCTGCCTTTTCGTTGTCGGTGCTTCCAAATGTGCTGCCTTTTCGTTGTCGGTGCTTCCGAATGTGCTGCCTTTTCGTTGTCGGTGCTTCCAAATGTGCTGCCTTTTCGTTGTCGGTGCTTCCAAATGTGCTGCCTTTTTGTTGTCGGTGCTTCCGAATGTGCTGCCTTTTCGTTGTCGGTGCTTCCAAATGTGCTGCCTTTTCGTTGTCGGTGCTTCCAAATGTGCTGCCTTTTCGTTGTCGGTGCTTCCGAATGTGCTGCCTTTTCGTTGTCGGTGCTTCCGAATGTGCTGCCTTTTCGTTGTCGGTGCTTCCAGAATGTGCTGCCTTTTCGTTGTCGGTGCTTCCAAATGTGCTGCCATTTTCGTTGTCGGTGCTTCCAAATGTGCTGCCTTTTCGTTGTCGGTGCTTCCAAATGTGCTGCCTTTTCGTTGTCGGTGCTTCCAAATGTGCTGCCTTTTCGTAGTCGGTGCTTCCAAATGTGCTGCCTTTTCGTTGTCGGTGCTGCCAAATGTGCTGCCTTTTCGTTGTCGGTGCTTCCAAATGTGCTGCCTTTTCGTAGTCGGTGCTTCCAAATGTGCTGCCTTTTCGTAGTCGGTGCTTCTATTTTTAACGTTGTTTTGACTCTAGTATTATTGTAGATGGTTCTTGATTTGACTAGCGTATTATTCCATACGGTGCATGTATATAAGCGAGTCCTAGACAGCAGGACGCTCAGTTTGTTACTGGCGACGGTGGTGTAGGGATCACCTAGTTTGTTTCTTCTGGTGCATAAGTCGTGTAATTGCCTGTTCTTGAGACTTCGATGGCATCTTTACCGACTTTAATGTCGTACTCGATGGAGGATGTATCATCGACTACGGGAACCATGACATCAGCGCCGACGATGTTGGAGCAGATCCCGTTGGCAACGCCTCTGACAACACTGGAGGAGACTTCGATATGTGCTGTTCCACCATCAGCTGAAGTTTCATCGTCAACATTGTATACTTCAATTAATGAAGAGCGTACTTCGCATCAGTGCAAATACTGTGGTGCATCATTTACTATCACCTCAAATGCTCGCAGACATGAAAGAAGCGGTTGTTCTAATAATGTTCAAAGAATACAATTTCAGTGCAATAAGTGCAATAAACTAATTTCGCGTCTCGATAGTTTACATCGTCATTATAAAAAATGCTCCGAGACGTATAATGAACATGGTTCTTGTTTTGACTCATGTGTTGTACCGACTGATGAGTCTATATATAAGTGCTATGGACTTCAGTCCGTCTCTGGCTGTGGTGATGAACGGATCGGATAGACATTTAAAGTCATGTAAAAGGCTTAGTCCGTACAATAAGAAGACTGTTTGAATCGAGGAATCCAAAAGGTTTTGGTAATTTGTCAGTGTTTTTTTTGTACTTGTAGTAGTGTATTGAATTTATGTAATAAAATTTTTTTAAAAGAACTTGTGGTGTTTTTATTTTCTCACACCTAGCACTTTTTTAGTATTTTTTTTTAAATTAAAGTTGTTTTGTATCGGCCAGGGATCGAACCAAGGATCTTAGAGTTGATCTAATTAATCAGTATATTGATGGAAATTTATTTAATGAATTTTGAACATGGTTTATGGAAATTATTATTTTTTTACATAAAATTAAACAATATTGCATCGATCTCGGATCGAACCAAGGACTGGAGCGGATCGAATCGATATGTAAGTTAATGAGTGATTTTTTTTATGAATTTTGGATTTTTTCCTGCTTTTCTAGCTACATTATTACATGATTTCAAGATGGCGGCCGAATTTCAAGATGGCGGGGGCACCTCGGTAATAAATGATTACTGCACTGTAGCGGGTTAGAATAAAATTAACCAGATGGAAATGTACTCTATAATATGAGTACACGCGCAAGATGGTGTACTCCAGCAGGTGGTCGCTCCTGGTAGCATGTACTGAACATAAAATGTCGGATCCATGATGGTCGACAAGGACAAAGTCAAATTTCAAGGACAAAGTCCAATTTCAAGGTCAAGGTCAAATTTCAAGGTCAAGGTCAAAGTTCAAGGTCAAAGTTTAAGGTCAAGGTCAAAGTTCAAGGTCAATGACAAAGTACAATGTCAATATAAGAGGTCAAAGTTATGGTGAACAGAACATTATACTAACATGTCGTCAGCACACTCTAGCAGACGAAACCAAGATGGCGGCCTCCAGCTGACAAAGACAAGATGACGGACATGACGTCATACCAGCTGATGGTAAATACCTTGTTATTGGTGGTGGTAGGTCAGTCTGCAGGTGGCTTCTGTGGAGGAAGGATCTGATGTGATATTTTTTTTGCCCTCACCGGTTTCGAACCAAGGACGGGAATCGATATAATCAATCAGAATTCTAAAAAGTTAATTTTTTTTGATGAATTTTGGAATTTTTCCCGATTTTCTAACATAAAAATTACGGATTTCCAAGATGGCGTCTAAATTACAAGATGGCGTCTAAATTACAAGATGGCGACTAAATTTCAAGATGGCGACCATAACGATAATTGCAACATTAATAGGATCCAATATGGTGGTCGTAACGTAAAGTGTAAGAATGGCATGGTACTCAACCAAGATGGCGGGTGTAAAGAAATATGCAACATTTATATAATCCAAGATGGCTACCGTAACGATAACTGCAACAGTGGTTTTTAATATTTTTTTTTTAGTTCGATCAAATGATTTTTTTAATGATTTTTAAATTTTTTCCCGATTTTCTAACATAAAAATTGCGGATTTTCAAGATGGCGGGCGTAACGAAAATTGCAACGGTGACGTCATAATCCTAAAAGAGGCTTAACTGAGGCTTGAGTTAAGGATGCTTAAGCCTCTATCAGGAATTTCTAGCTGCTGGGATTTTTACGGAATAAAACGGGAAATTTTCCCTCGAAACGGGAATTTTTCCCTCGAAAACGGGAAATTTTTTCTTAAAACGTGAATTTTTGAGTCATTTTGAGTCAATTTTGAGGAATTTTGAGGAATTTTGAGTCAAAAATGGCCGCCGTGACGTCAAAATCCAAGATGGCGGTCGGCACCACAGGCACCACACCCAGAACCCGTGCGCTCGGAGCCCCATTCCTATACTACTCCAACCGTTTCTTGAAGTAGCCAGTGGAATTGCTGTTAAACCTTAAAAAAAAAAAGTTTTAGCCCTGTTTCCCAGTTGATTCTCTCTAAAAAAAAAAATGTAACTTTGGCAACTTATTATATGAAAATCATAACATGTAGATATTTTTCATTTTATGGATGCTAAGCCATTGAAAAATTTATTTTTGTTTTACCAGCGTTTCACTTGAATACAAAAAGAAATGGTCCAAAAATGTGAGACACCCCCTTGACCAAGCCGCCGACAGTCCGACGGCCGGCCTGAAGGCTCGAAGGCTCGAAGGGTTGGAAGGAGGTGACGCGCGCGGCGGGTGTGCTGCAGTACGTGCGGCTGTCGTTCGACTCGCGGCCCGAGCTCATCGTGCAGCTGTTCACGCGCGAGTGGAGCCTGGAGCTGCCCAAGCTGCTCATCACGGTGCAGGGCGGCAAGGCCAACTTCGAGCTGCAGCCCAAGCTGAAGAAGGTGCTGCGCAAGGGCCTGCTCAAGGCCGCCAAGACCACCGGCGCGTGGATCTTCACCGGCGGCACCAACACAGGCACGTCTTCCACCCTCGTCCTGCTCAGGGAACCACACATAACTTAGAAAGTCACAACTTAGAACTGTCATAACTTAGAAAACTTGGAAAAATCCACGTAACTTAGAAACACACAACTTAGAAAGATCATAACTTAGAAACGTCATAACGTAGAAACTCATAACTTAGAACTACCACAACTTAGAAACACACAACTTAGAACTGTCATAACTTAGAAACACGTAACTTAGAAACACGCAACGCAGTACCACACAACTTAGAAACGTCGTAACGTAGAAAGTCACAACTAAGAACCGTCATAACTTAGAAAATTCTAAGTTTTGTGTTTCTTAAGTTGTGTGTTTCTAAGTTATGACAGCACCCCTCGTGCTCATATCTGCACCACACATCCAACCTAACTTTGGTTAACAAGTCTGTGTCTGAACTCCGGCAAATTATTACGTAGCGGCGGAACGTAGACACGATCTTTTTATAAAGCCCCAAAAGGAAAAAAAAATATTGCATGGCGTTATGTCAGGTGAACGTGGAGGCCAGCGAAAAAAGAACTATGTTGTCTCGACCATTACCACCATTCCAACGGTCAGGGACTTCGACGTTCAACCACTCTTGTACAAACAGATTCCAATGGGGAGGCGCTCCATCCTGTTGCCAAATAAAGTTCACGGGTTCACCCTCTACTAATCGCCAATTTTTACGTAGGTGCGATAAAGTAAACAAAGCGGTACTTGCGCGTGCGCTTATCTAAAACTGTTTGAGTTACTCTTTAATTGTGATCTTGAACCATAATTTTAAAACGCTTAAAGTTGATACTATTAAAATTTATAAGTATGGCATTCTTTTATGGACATACTGTACATTCTCGAAGCAGAACATCGAATTGCAAGCGTATCATTAAGTAACGCACATAATGTAAAAAAAAATAATTAATGAATGCATGAAAAATAAAAATGAAAGTATTACCGATTTATTACTTTTCCACGTAACTTTCATGCATGGTGAGGCATAATTGTTCCAACGGTGGATCAGTTTGAAAATCCCGGGCTCCTAGAACTCCGTCGGCTGCGGGAAAAGCCACATTCGCACGGCCCGTTTTGAGTTCGTCAAGAGTCGAGCTTCTTACCACCGAGGAACTTCTTCGTGGCTGCCAAAGTCGGGCTGTAGGGTGGGTGCTTCAAAACTTTCCAATCGTATCCCTGCATTTTTTTTTTTACGAACACCATCTTCCCACATTGGTACGGTCAATACAGTCTTATCCGCAAACTTCCACCATCACCGAATGGATCTCTCCAACATTCTTTCCTTTTTGCACAAATAAATCTTGTCACAGCTCGTTGCTCCTCCACAGTTGACGATGCAATCATCAACGCCATCTTACAGGTGACTGAAGAACGCTACCGCTACGCGGAATCACGAGACCTCACAATGCGCCCAGTCAGTAGCACCCTGTAGTTCTTTTGTTTTTTTGCAAACAATTTAATTTTTAGTAATAATTTCGTTACTTAACAATTTAAATGTGCGTTACTTATTGATACGTCCTCGGTATAATCCACTATTTGAAACCGAATCTACGTCTCAAGGGTCGCAAATAAACTAATGTACAAGAACTAAATATATTAACAATAGTGTTGAAACGTTCAGCGCTTTAAAAGTTATTTTCAAGAACTAAGTTCCCTGAAACTATATCTTAAGGAGTGGTAAGAGCTAAACCTAGCAAACTGCAAAGTTACCAGCGTTGAATTTTTAATACATTCCCTCCAGTTTTTTAAAATATCAAAATTTTCAAGTACAAGAGATTAGATGATATTCGTTGGTTTGAGGATTCGACCGACCCATCCTTACTAATAATAATAATAATAATAATAATAATAATAATTCCTTTGGCACAACCTACAGGCGTAGGTATATTTCGAAGTACCTATTTCTTCTCGAAATGTTTTGGAAGCTTCTTTAAACTTTTGGAACATTGTAATAACTTATTGTACATAACATCCTATATGTTCGCTAATATTCAAAAATGATCGATTAAACATTTTCTCATATTCCATGCAGCGAAAATATTTTTGATGTTCTTAACTCAATGCATTTAGCAAATTTCATATTATGCCTACTAAGGTAGTAATGCAATTATTTTTGACCTCTAAAGAATATTTTCATCCCTTGCACTAATATTTGGTCGTATGAACATTTTTCTTGGACAAAGGTTAAGGTAATATTGAAATGATTAAAAATAAATTCCGACAAAATGGATATTATGGAAGTTTATTATTTTATTTATTTTTTTATATATTGGCAATTTTTTTAAATTTTCAATTCCTGTTTTTACAGTAATGGTTCGTTTCATCAAAAATTGTTTCAGCCAGAGGTTTTAGATAAAGTTTTGAAGATTTAAAATAAATTATAATGGATTTTATAGTATATCTATTAAAAAATACATATAAACTTTTGTGTTGACGATGGTTTTTGGGGTCTATGGACCATGAAATGAAAATCTGTATGAAAATTTTCCGAAAGTCGCACCATGATAACGGCTACAATAGGTAGTATTTCTGTGATATCTGCCTGTAAGGGCCATATGTATGTGTTAGAAGTTACACTTCTTTTTGATCTAAGACTCTGTTTTGAAATTTACTGTAACAAAAATTAAATAAATATATATTCAGTATTCAATCTTAATTTAAACACATGTATACAATTAATTATTTTATTTAGTAAAATAAACGAGCTATGTTGTATTAACAATGAAAATAATAAATATCCCGAATGTTTACTGTATTTTTTTTAATTTTCAATATTTATTAAATAATAATGTAATAATTTATCGTTTATAATGCAAATATATTATCCATGCGGGAACACAAACTCACTTAAATAAATTTTAAAAAAAATGTTAAACACAATATATATTTTTAAATGATATTGACCAGTGTTCAGTATCAGTCTCTAAAATATATGTTTTAAAAGCACATATATAATTTTTATTTGTATGTAGCTTTTTTTCATTATGTCAATTTTCATTACATGGTGCGCGAGCATAGTAAAAAGTCATTCTCATAATTTTTTCCTTAACGCGCCTAAAATGTATATTATTATTGCTGTGAATTGGTAATAAAAAAAACTGGTGGCAAGCATTACCCTAACTTTTCTCTCACTCTTCTCCTGAAATGAGTCACACTACTAGCCAATACACACTCCTCATCTAATACTTTCCAATCCCCTATCGTTACTACAACAATAGCATTTTTACCCCTTTTCGTATTTCTTGGTGTTCTCTCTCTTACTTCTGACTTCCCCATCGCAACTCGTCTCCCCGCCAGAAATCAATTAGGAAGGGTACGCGAAAGGAATGTGCACTATAGCTGTATCAAACCGTATGTATTCGGTACTGAGTAACGGATTCGCCATCTAGTACCGAGTAACGAAACGTTACACACGAATGCATTTCGTTAGGTACTCGCATTTTTCGTATGTTTTACTCATGCGCGCGCTTATTCGATGAATTTAAAAACGTACGTTACAAAGAACGGTGTTTGTTTATTAAGTAAAGTATAATTTGGAAATTCGTCGTCCAAGTTTTTTTACTGTTTATTAAAGGTATTGTGTGTGTAGACAAAGTTTGAGATTGGAACAGAAACAACGTAAGAAAGAATTTTTTACGAATTAGAAATATGTATGTTTTTTGTTTTTTACTATCGCGTATAATATAATAAATCCGCTATAATTAGATTTAATTTTTTTTGGTTAACAAAAACTGTTAATTATCAAATATTAATCGTTTATATTCGATTTATTATTATTTACGCGACGTCATACTGTACGCGTACGCAATACCACTCGATTTGTTGCTGTAACATAACATAGCATGTTATGCGGTATCAGAAGTAGGTAACGAGTAACGTAACGATACGATAGTAACGAGTACTAATTGTTATAGTAACGAATACATACGGGTACGCTTTTTTTCGTTACTTTTACACCTCTAATGTGCACGGAAAGGTATTTCTGAGCAGTTGGTGTTATGAGTTTGGCAACATTGTGTGTGGCAGGCGTGACGCGACAGGTCGGCGACGCCCTTCTGCTGGAGAGGTCGCAGCGGAGCAACAGGGTCGTGAGCATCGGCATAGCGCCGTGGGGCATCGTCGAGAACAACAACGAGCTGATCGGCCTGAACCGCGATGTCCCGTATCATTCCATATCTTCTCCGAGGTGAGTTGAGTCCTCCTGGGCCTGAGGCTGGACCACGGTCTAAGAAGGGGAGGTCTGGACACTCGCCAGATAAAAGTGACAACTTACTGTCTCCATAGTTCGTTCGACGTCCGCAATTGAACTCTAGCGCTAGGTGTCTTGCGGTGGAAATATATCACTAGGCCATATGATGAATTTGTCAATTCTCGTGAAAAACAAACAAGATGTAAATAATATACGACACAACGATAGTTTAAAATCATCGCCGGAGGACGCACAGTAACGTGATAATCGGGCATAGGGCCACATTTCCGCAACCGAATATGTTAATGTCTATAAAACTTAAAAAAATACACTCGTTTAAAAAGGTAATTTTATGCAAATTACTGGAAATATCGCAATTCCGTTTTGCAGAATGATCAGGAATCATGTAAGGAAGTAAAAATAAGTTTTTTTTTTTACTTTTTTATTTCCATGGTGGCCCTCTACTCCATAATTACAAACGTAGAGAGTTACGACATTATTTGATGCACTGCAATGAATTTTAATATAATTACACTATATTTTATTATTTAAACTTAAAGGCTGGATCAAATTACATAACTTGGCTGATTTACGTATTTGAATAACAATATCAAACCTGCATTTACAATACATTATTTGCTACACAAATAAGTGCTATCGTCAATGTTTTGTGTCTCATGTCAAGTGTTGACGCTTCAGCTTTGGTGCATAGTAGGGACGTATTTTTTAATTTTTTTATTTACATTGCCTTACTATATCCAAATAAAAAATATATACGTTTTTATAAGTTGTCGAAAACAAACAAGACGCACATACACAGCAAACAAAAATAATTGCTTTGACCGCATGAATGCACAGGTATTGTAATGCAAATTACAAACGGCGATTACTCCTAAACGAGTTGGAATTCCGTAGCTGCGCCTTTTGAAATAACAAAGGAAAGTTTAGAGCACTGAATAAAAGTATTTTGGGATTTTTATTATTTTTTTTAAGGAAGAGACCGCACTCGTTTTGCAAATTTTGTATTTTAATAAAAAATGGTGTATTGTCAAACTACTTACAAACAAGTATTATCAGGGTTGTGCTGGTCATTAATAAAATTCGACATCATACATTCCATTTTTAAAAAAGTCGGGCCTATGCAAAAATAAGTAGGCCTAATATTTAGACTACATTCATACAAATAATAAAATTTAACTTACTATTCCAATGACGTTTCCGAACTGATCTTTGTGTTCCTTTTTTTTTTGTGAGAATGTCGTCTTCCACAAAATGTTTTTCGCATACATAATGGGATCTTTTAAGTACAAACTTGTCTCATGGAATTGCTTTCTGCCACAATTATTGCCTAACATTGTCATCATTGGGAACTCGGAATATTGCAACTTTCTCGTCCGACAATATACGCTTATTCTATTTACTAACAATCAATGCTCCTTGCTCACAATGAAGTTCCCGGCTTCCCGCCAATGCCAATGTGGAAACTATACTTCGTAACCTAATTGACCTAATTTATGAAATAATTCCCAAACTTATAAAAAATAAACACATCCGATTTAATACTGTATCGATATCTGGAGATTAATGCATTTTTAACATTTAAATGAAAATTTAAATGATTATTATGTTGAGTTGTTCATAACAACAAAGCTTAAAATACCACCGCAGAACAACCAGCGCTACAGTTCAGATGGTGGAGCGGAGCGGAACTACGGAGACATTAGGTGTGCCACTTTTGCATGCTGACCTGGTTGGGGAGTGTCCAGACCTCCCCTTCTTAGACCGTGGGCTGGACCCTAACATGGCGCGTCTCGTCCGTCCGTCAGTCACGTGACGTTCAGCCAATCCCGTCCCTCCGTCCGTCGGAACCTTGCCAATCTTCAACTTTCCACGGACGGACGGACGGACGGACGGACGGATGAAATTATAACCTCAAAAAGGTCTGAAAGGCATTGCCTTCAGTTTAAAAGTTTTTTTTATTGACTAAGCTGCTGCCGTATTGTGTTTTTAACTTGCCTATGAACACGCTTTGAGTTTGATAAATGAAGGAAATTTTTTTTTTCTGAGACACAAAATTAATTAGAAAATATATCTAAAAACGTTATCTAAGAGAGTTTAATCATTGACAAGCGTACCTGTATGATCGTCAAACTGGTAAACCTTTTCAAGTGAATTTTCCTCAGAAATAGGTATAAGCCGTAATGGTTGTTATGTTAATAGCATCCGAGTAGAAAAATATGACGGGCATGCGGATCATTGTGAAGTGCTTGGCTTGTGGACGGACAGACGTAAGACGGACGGATGCAACGGATCATTGATAGTCCAGCTTTACATCCCTGCAGACTTTCAGTTACGAGTGTTTTTTTTTTCCTTCTGTTAATATGCCCATACATCAAGGACGTCTGTGGCGGATACAGGAATGTATTTTAAGAGCTTACTTATTTGAGAAATAAATAAATAAAATATGTGATCGAAAAAAAATATTTTACATTAACAACAAGGGGTTTGGACCGCTACATTATCATTCTCAACATGCATCACTGCCTTTGTGGTAAGTGATTTCAGGCGTTGAAACACACCATCTCGCATCATCCAAAATAGCAAACTATGCTGAAGTTAGCTCTATCCGGCCGCCCGGGCATCTCTCGCCCGGCGCGCTTTGGACAACAACGGCCTAAGTGATTATTACACGAACCTAAGGCAAAGTCCGTCCCGGTTTTTATTTTTTTAAATCAAAATGAGCAAGAATGTGAATAAATCTGACAAGGCCTTCCTAGAAGTGTCTGCTATATATATATATATATATATATATATATATATATATAGAGAGAGAGAGAGAGAGAGAGAGAGAAGAGAGAGAGAGCTTTACACCTAAACACAGGGTGGTTCCCTCGCTAAATATTTTTTATTGATAGTAAACACATGTAGGACGGTATCTGTTTATCAGCTAAGTATATCGGTAGGCCCTACCGGTTCGGTTTCTTTGGTATAAAAAACAAAGTTTGCGACATAAAGCTTGAAAACCACACATTTGGGGCCCTCATAGGCCCTAGTACAACCCCTATTGTGTTTAGCTCTCTAAATATAATTTTGATTGATAGTAGACACCTCTAGGAAGGCCTTGTGTATCATATTTATCTGCATTACTGCTGTTTTTGATTTAATAAAATAAAAACCGGGACTGACTTGGCCTTACTTGCGTGTAGTTACCTAAACCGTTGCTATCCCAAGTTCGCTGTTTGATGAGACACCC